>NC_133330.1:248142748-248442748 GCF_042186555.1 Aquarana catesbeiana | reverse complement strand
AGTAATGCCTGTCAGTGCCCATCAGTGCTGCCTATCAGTGCCCATTAGTGCAGCCTATTAGTGCCCATTAGTGCAGCCTATTAGTGCCCATCAGTGCAGCCTAGCAGTGCCACCTCATCAGTGCATATCTTTTAAGGAGAACAATTACTTCTTTTGTAATTGATGGGCCTATCAGTGCCCATCAGTGCCGCCAATCAGTGCCGCCCCATCAGAGCCCACCATTGCTGCCTATCAGTGCCCTTCATTGCTGCCTATCAGTGCACATCAGTGTCACCTATCATTGCAGCCTCATCAGTGCCTCCTCATCAGTACCCATCAGTGCTACCTCATCAGTGCAGCCTATCAGTGCCCATCAGTGCAACCTCATCAGTGCACAAGGAGACAAATTACATGTTTACAAAATGTTTAACAAACTAAGAAAAAATTGTTGTTTTCAAAAATGTTGGTCTTTTTTGTTTGTTTAGCAAAAAATAAAAAGCCCAGTGATGATTAAATACCAGCAAAAGAAAGCTCTACCCATCTAAAAAAAATGATAAAAATGTAATTTGGTACAGAGTTGCATGAGCGTGCAATTGACATTAAAAGTGTGACAGCACTGAAAGCTGAAATTTGGCCTGGGCAGGAAGTGGGTGAAAGTCACCAGTAGGCAAGTGGTTAAAGTTTCTTCCTACTATCTTTTCTAATTATGTTTCCTGGTTTCATCATACATTTTAATTAAAATTATTGCAATCATATTTTAAAAATATTTGTGGCTACAGTATATATATATATATATATATATATATATATATATATATATATATATATATATATATATAAAATAAAATATTTACAAAAAATGTGAGGGGTGTACTCACTTTTGTGAGATTCTGTATATATATATATATATATATATATATATATATATATATATTTATTTATTTATTTATTTCAGTTATTTATATAGCGCCGTCAATTTACGCAGCTCTTTACATATACATTGTACATTCGCATCAGTCCCTACCCTCAAGGGGCTTACAATCTAAGGTCCCTAACTCACATTCATACATGCTAGGGACAATTTAGACAGCATCCAATTAACCTACCAGCATGTCTTTGGATTTGTGGGAGGAAACCGGAGTACCCGGAGGAAACCCACGCAGGCACAGAGAGAACATGCAAACTCCAGGCAGGTAGTGGTTGGGATTCGAACCAACGACCCTTCTTACTGCAAGTGCTACCCACTACACCACTGAGCCGCCCAATATATAACAAAGAGTGAAAAATTTAAGGGGGTCTGAATACTTTCCGTCCCTACTGTGTGTGTATATATATATATATATATATATATATATATATATATATATATATATATATATATATTGGTCCTTCCAAGACTGCTATTTTAGTTGTGTGCAGAATACTGGACAAAACAGGTGTGCAGATCCAGGAACACAGGGGCAAATATCTTTTTCCCCAAAATATTTTTAAAAAGCCAGTGGGTACAGCAACCTGGTGCTGGCATCCACTCAAAACCAATTCTTAGTTTTGGGTGCATTAAGGCATTAACTCGCTACTCTTTTATATTCAGGGTCTCCAGATTTAATTGAAATAGCACAATATCAACAGCATATTGTAACAAAAACACCTGCATTCTATTTAGCAAGAAATGTATTAGAAAAGTCAAAGCACTTTTTATTAAAAAGAGACAAAGTTAAATTCAATGTTGCCATTGAAAATCAAGTCACAAGAAAATAGTTAAGTCTAATAATGTCTGTTTACTGTTACAGTGGGTACTTGCTGAATACATTTGACTTATTTCTAAAACAGATGGTTACTGAAGGAAGCGTAATGTTCTGATACAAACCAAATTGTGAGGAAAAAAAAGTAGAAATCTCTTATGTTACATAAAGGAGCCACTTTAGCAAAATCCTAAAAAATCCTGAAAAAAAGTTTCATACCCACCTAAAACTGAAAAATGTGCAGCATATAAGTCAAATTATGAAAATAATTTAGTTATTTTTTTTTTTTTTTTTAATTTGCCCCTTCCTTAAAGGATAAGTTCACCTTTTGTAACATGTTACATGTTACATCCATATTCACAGTATAACATGTAACATGTTACTGTTGCACCAGCCCCCGCATCCCTGGATCCCCTGACTCTGGACTCTGAATTCACAGAATTTTGTAAATGTGAGAACTACCTCCAAAAAGATGTGCATTTATTATTTTTTTACAAAGGTGAACGTATCCCTTAAAATGGACCTAAACACAAACATTACTTTAAAGGCAAGTCCAATATTAATAAATTACATATATGTATTATTTAACAGGCAAACTTGCTAAGCAAGCCAATTTGTATTTTAGCATTAATACATCCTGTTTAGATCTATAGTCAGCTATGATTTTGTAAAACTGTAAAAATAAATAGCTTTCTTATCATTTTGGTTTCCTCTGTACTTCAGGACTCTTCTAGAAATATAACCTTCACTCCCCTTTTTTTTCAATCTCACCTTGATGGCTGGGTTGTCCCCAAAAAATCATACTCACCTGCCCACCAAATCCAGCATTGTGTGATGTTAGTCTGGGCCCCATCTCAGTACTCTGGCCCCACCATCTTCTCTTCTGACATTATCAGAAGCCGGCTGTCTTCCTGGTTCTTGCAGCTGCCCCCCCCCCGATGATGTACTGAGGTGCATGCACAGGGTGAAGGAGTTCAGTGGTGGCCTTTTTTTTTTGTTTGGGGAGGCAGCAAACATCCACCCCTCCAAGGCACCTCAAACCCCCCTCTCTGTCTGCCAGTCCACCGGCACTTACCCCATCTAGGCGGTCGGGCAGCGGCAGGGATCGGGCAGCGTTGGGCACATTGGGCATTGGTGGGCACATCTGGCAGCGGTGGGGATCGGGGCATCAGTGGGCATCGGGCACCAGTTCCTGTGTCTTCTCCTCCTCGCTTCCGCCGTGCATCTCCTCCCCTCCTCCTAGGCATCTAATAGGATCGCCTGTCCTTTCAGGCAATTAGGTGACGGGTATCAGATCCACTTCCTGATTGGCCGGGAGGAGGATCAGTGTTGCAATAGCGAATATTAATTTGCTGTTGTAACACCTGGGTGGACTCATGGCGCAATGCTCTGCGCCACAAGCCCACCCTATTTTGAAGCCTATTAGAGCCTCTGGCTCTAATCTGGTGCTTCAAAAAAAAAACCCCACCACTGTAATTCATGTGCCCGGCATCCTGAAAGGGGCTGGACAGAGCATGGGGGTGGTGGCCGTGGATAGAGGGGGCGGCGCTCAGATGCCCCTAATAGACGGGACGCTACTGGCATACACACTCCATTGGAGATTGCCCCTAAGCCTCTGGGGATGTGTAACTTAGGAGGCTATGCATAGGGGGACAATAGTGCAAGGCCAGGAGAGGTTTTTTACTATCCCACAAAAAATGGATATCTGACTGTGTAACAGGGGTGGGGGAAGAGAAAAATTATAAAAAATGACAGATGATGGTGAAGGTCTACTTTATTGTAATGAGTAGATGGCTTTTACCAGCAGTTTCTCCCTTATTTAAATCCCTTCATGATGGAGGGTAAAATAAACACCTGAACACAGTTTTGCAACTTTGAAATATGTTAGTAAAACTGTATATACCATCAAAACTACTTAGTGCATCCAGATGAATTATACCTTGCTTTTTCTTAGGACAAATTGGGCTTTCATTTTTCATATCTCATGATTTTTTTTCCTTTTTATTATCAAAGTTAAACTGACACAAAATAGTAAGAAAAATAATTTTAAAAAATGTAGCTGTATATTTCTTGCTATTACCATATCCTACCTCCAAGGAACAACTCAAAATAAATTCTTCTGCTCCTCACAATCAACATTCACAGTGATATCACATATGTGTAAGTTATATGTTGTTTGTACCTGTAGTTGAGCCCAGAAACAATAGTGCGCATTTTGCTTTTTTATCCTACCTAAAACACACCAACACTGACACTAACACTGATACTAAATTTAAAAAGAAGTTAAAAAAATTCCATCCAAAATACAGTGATTTTGACCTTGGACCACAACTTATGACCCTAACCTTGACCCAAACTCGAACCCTTACACTGACCAAGATCAATAACTGACCTAGCTATTTTTTCTTTCTTTTTTTTTACACACCCTTTTTTGTTTACATTTTTCCTCTCTAGCACAGAGAAAAAGATACACTGTATCTTTTTCTCCATTTAAGAGGAGACGGAAAAAAAACGGAAAATTGTATACTCACCTTTCCGTAATTTTCCTTTCCTGTCGCATCTTCATGGCAGCATACACGTTGGGTTGTGACTCCGCCTCCACAACCTGATAGGACCACATAGCTATAAATTAGAGAGTAGACACCTGCCCCAGTATTCTCTTTAAATATATACACATGTCACCTCAGAGGGTGGGTGATTGTATGCTGCCATGAAGATGCGACAGGAAAGGAAAATTACGGAAAGGTGAGTATACAATTTTCCGTTTTCCTGTCGCATCATGGCAGCATACACGTTGGGGAGTAACTCGCCAAACTGGGTGGGAATGCAAAATTAAATTTATTGACAAGAAACAGAAGAATTGGCCTGTATGACGGCCCTCCCAAATTCAACTGCTGCTAAGCGTGCAGCGTCTATTCTATAATGGGAAATGAAGGTGTTTCTCGAAGACCAAGTGGCCGCTCTACAAATGGTTTCCGCTGAAACTTTACAGTAAGCTGCCCATGAAGTAGCCATTGCCCTGGTGGAATGCACTCTTAGATCTTCCGGAATCTGCAAGGTGCTTAAGGAGTAGGCCTTCTTGATAGCTTTCACGAGCCATGAGGCGATGGTACGGGCAGAAGCTGCCTGGCCCTTCCTGAACCCATGTGGGATGACTAAAAGGTTCTCGCATTTTCTGAATGACTTGGTTCCCAACCTTGTTCCTGAGCAAAGGAAGAGAACTTTCCCCAGATTCTCTCGTAGGTTCTATTCGTGGAGGATTTCCTGGCTTGAAGCAGGGTATCGACTACCTTCTGAGAACAGCCTTGATCTAGGAACCTAGACCTTTCAGTCTCCAGGCCGCTAGGTGCAATCTCTCTGGATTCGGATGTAGTAGCTGGCCCTGGGTTAGTAGATCCGTTGTCACCGGGAGTGGAAGTGGATCCGCTGTGCTCAGTTGCAGGAGGGTGGTGAACCAAGACCTCCGTGGCCAAAAGGGAATCACAGCCAGTAACTAGAGCTGTTGAATGTTTGAGCCTCAGAAGGAACTTGGCTATCAGTGGGGTCGGTGGAAAAATGTAGCCTAGGCGAAAGTTCCAGGCGTGCTGGAGACAATCCGTACCCTCCGCTGAGGGGAAGGGGTTCCTTGACAGAAACCTCTGACACTTCTTGTTCTCTGGTGTTGCTGCGAGGTCTATGTCTGGATGACCCCATGTCTGGCATATGAGGGCAAAGGCCTGTGGGCTTAGACACCACTCGTTGTTGGAAACGAATGTTCTGCTGAGAGAATCCGCCAGTAGGATCTGAACCCCCGGAATATAGGCCGCCTTCAGGTCCCGCAGGTTCAGTTGAGCCCATCGCATCACCGGACCGACTTCCCGCATCATGGAGAAGCTCTTGGCCCCCCTGCCTGTTGATGTAGGCTACAGCCACTCAGTTGTCCATTTGAATGAGGACCTGTTTCCCTCTCAGAAGTGAGCTGAATGCCAAGAGGGCTTGGAAGGCTGCTTTCATCTCTAGGACGTTTGATACTACATCCTTGGGTTTGAAGTGCCAGCGGCCCTGAGCTGCATAGTGTAGGTAGTGTGCCCCCCATCCCTCCAGACTGGCGTCCGAAGTTACTACCTCCTGGTGGAGGATGACTATCTGCTTGCATCTGCTGAGGTTGTCGGGGTGGGTCCACCACCGTAGAGATAGCCTGGCTTCCTCTGAGATGCAAATCAATTGGGACATGGACCATCCATCCCATTGGTGCAGGAAGGAGGCTTGCAGGGGTCTGGTATTCCATTGTGCCCATCTGACCATTGGAATGGTTGCTGATAGGGAACCCAGGAGGCTGAGGTATGCTCTGGCCGGTAGACATGACGCTGGGACAGCCTCCTTCACTTTCTGAATTAGTAGGGACAACTTCTCCCCTGGCAATTTCACTGTGTTTGCTCGGGTGTCTAGTTCGGCTCCCAGGAAGACCATCCTTTGGGTAGGTTGGATGTTGCTTTTTTGCCAGTTGATTATCCATCCTAAACTCATTAGGGTGGAAACCAGGATCTCGCGATGTTGGACGAGTGATTCCTGGCTGCTTGAGAGGAGGAGGATGTGGTCCAGGTAATGGTGGACCCTTAGACCTTTCTCCCTCAAAAAGGCTATTGCTGGTAGTAACACCTTCGTGAATGTTCTGGGGGCTGTTGAGATCCCAAAGGGAAGGCTTCGAAACTGGAAGTGCCCTTGACCCACCGAGAATCGCAGGAATTTCTGAAATGCCACGTGGATCGGAATGTGCAGGTAGGCATCCTGGAGATCTATGGAGAGCATCCAGTCTCCCAGGTTTATGACCTGGAGGATAGACTGCAAGCTCTCCATCCTGAATGACTCCACTCTGATGGACTTGTTGAGGTTCTTTAGGTCTAGAACCGGTCGAAAGTCCCCTGACTTCTTCTTGACGAGGAATAATGGAGAATAGAATCCCCTGCCTCGTTGTGCTGGTGGAACTTCTATTATTGCTCGTTTTTGGAGAAGGTCTTGAATGTAGTTCAGTAGAGACAACCTTTTTTCCCGAGATGGAGGAATACGGGTTGGATAGAACTGATCCCCTGGGGGTCGGTTTTTGAAGGACCACCTGTGGCCGAAGGTGACAGTGGCCAGGGTCCAGGTATCCCTTATGGTTTCCGCCCAGACCAGCTTGAAACTGGAGAGTCTTGCTCCCACTACCGCTGGTCGGACGGGCGCACCTTCAAAAGGGCTTCTGGTCACTGGAAGCAGGCACCTTAGGCTTCTGAAACTTCATAAAGGAGGTTTGAGGGTTCTTCCAGCTCCTTCGATACTCCTTCCCTGGTCTGTACGCTCTCGTGTCCCTATATCTCTCTGGGAGGTTCCGCTTAAAGGGAGGAGGTCTCTGCTGCTTGGGCCTCCTGTCTGAGGGGATGAGCCCGGACTTTCCTCCGGTTACTTTGGAGATGGCTGTGTCTAATTTTGTTCCAAAGAGGTGCTCACCATCGAACGGAATACGACACCAGTTAGATTTGGAAGCTGGATCCGCCGTCCAGGGCTTCAGCCACAATGCTCTTCTGGCCGTTACTGAGGCCAGCATAGATTTAGACGCAGACCTGATGGTGTCGACCGAAGCTTCAGCCACAAAGTCACCAGCCAAGCTTAGCTCTTGCAACGCCTTCACTATTCTTTCTTGGTCTGCACCCTCTAATACAAGCTTTTCTGCGCTTGTGGACCAGCTCGGGATGGCTCTTCCTACTGCAGCGAGTGCTATTGCAGGTCTGCAGGCGCCTCCAGCCGACAGGTAAGCCCGCTTGAGATCCGTGTCGATCTTTCTGTCGAGGACATCTCTAAACGTCACCGCGTCTTCTAACGGGAGGGTAACATGCCTGGCTAGGCGCATCAGGGATGCGTCCACTACCGGAGGGGACACCAGAGGGTTCACCTTAGGCTCCTTGAGTGGGTATAGCTTCAGGAGTCTGTTATTCAGACTAGACTTTTTTTCTGGCCTCTGCCATTCTTCTTTGATTAGGTCCTCTAGTTCGTCAATGAACGGGAAGGATTCTGGATCCTTTCTGAGCTGAGGAAAATACTTCCTTTGTTTCGGTTGGGCTTCCTGGGGTTCCTCCCATCTTATTGCCTCCTTAACCGATTTGACAAACGGCTCTATCAGACCGAAGTCGAATCCGGCCGATACCTCCAGACCCTCATTATCGGACAGGGAGTCTTGTTCCTTTGATGTGCTAGCCCGGGCTGGAGAGGTCGTAGTGGAGAAGTCCACATCTGATATCGAGGCCTGGGGGGCTACGGCCCCAGCTGAATCTCCGACTCTCTCTCTTGGGGCCTCTTCCAGGCATTTTTGACAGACCAGTTTATCCGGAAGAGCCGCTGCGCCGCAAACCCAGCATGCGTTCCCGGCAGGATGGGAGTGGCGTGCGGGGGAACGGTGTCTGCGTGAGGGCGATCTTCTATGGCGGGATCGGCCATGTCTAGAGTGCGACCTGGAGCGGCTTCTTCTGCGGCTTCCTCTCGAGCGGCTTCTTCTATGATAGGAACGGCTCCTTCTGTGTCTGGAGCGACTCCTCCTGCGTGAGGACTCTCTTTGTCTTGAGGCAGACGTTCTTGAAGACCTGGTAGGGCTGACCAATTTAGGCAGCGTTAGTAGTGCTCTCTTTTTCAATCTTCAATACTTACACTTGTCTCCCCCCCCCTTACCTAATAGGTTGGCGGTGATCTACTGGGTCAGCGGTCTCCATGGAGAGAAAGGGGACTGGAAACCTGCAGGGAGAAAAAAATAAGCAGAGCTATGCAGAGGGAGCAGGAATCCTGACTTAAAAGCCGAGTAGAGGAAGGCCACCTACCTTTGTAGAGCGCTTTTGTAGTCCAAAACGATCTGTCATGTACAGACAACCAGCAGCAGCAAATACAGCTACTGCTGGGCTTTTAAATCCGCTGCCATCAGCGTCGGACGCTCGCGCATGCGCAGTAGCGCCGCGGAACACCCGGCGCCATCTTGGAAGCTGGAAAGCGGCACAGAGGTGCCCAAACGATGCACTGCACATGCGCGAGGAGGCCGAGAATGCTCGGCGCTCCGGACGGCAGATTGGAGAACCACAGAACCCAGCAGATGGGCAGAGATACTGGTAGGAGAGGGGGAAAGAGGGGGGGGAGACCGCTGCACACAACTAAGCCTGTTTAAGGCTTATTTCATGAAGCCACACCGAAGCTTCCCTGGCCATTCCTCCAGCAAGCCTGTTTAAGGCTTTTGTGGGCTGCTGCACTTGAAGCCTGTTTAAGGCTTATATTGTGGTCAGACAGCTGAGTGAGATGAGAGAGTGCCCCTGAGATCACCAGAGTGGGGCTCCTTCCATTTAGCTCGTTTAGAGGCTGTACAAGAAGGACTTCCACCCAGGAGAGGCTAGAACCTGGCTGGGGCGAAGCGGTAAGGGGGTGCTGATCCGTGCGTCCTGACAGGTGAGGAAAAATAAGAGAATACTGGGGCAGGTGTCTACTCTCTAATTTATAGCTATGTGGTCCTATCAGGTTGTGGAGGCGGAGTCACAACCCAACGTGTATGCTGTCATGATGCGACAGGAAACACAGGGTTGGGCTGAACAGTAACTGATCCCTGTGATAGCTAATCAGGTGATCGGGAAACAGGCCTCCCAGTTCCTGATTGTTAGAACAACACCCAGGGCTCCCAGCAAAAACTCAGGTAGGCATATATGCTGCTCCACAAGTTTAAAACTCACTTCAATGAGGCTGCATATATGTGTATGCTTGGCAGGAGGGGTTGAAGACTATTAGATAATGCACTTATTGTCCCTTTATGGCTACACACACTCATACTTAATTGAGAAGCCATGGTTGGCACACCAGGATCCCCACAAGATTTGGACTACAAACACATCTTCCTCCGTTTATCTCCATTACACAGGAAGTGTGAACATTTTTAGAGCCCAGAAGATAGCTTGGCAGGTGCATAACAAGGTTTCTGATTTTAGTTAGATTCAGAAGACGTGGCAAGGACACTGAATTTTTGTCAAGATAGGTATTTTCTGTATTTGCTGAAAATATTCTTGGGTTTGGATATCCATTACCATTGGAATTGATCAACTGGCTCTAGCAAGCTATTCTCCCCACTCAGCACTCAGGTATTAGGACGTTCGAAGGCAACAAGAATATTTTCCGTACGGAGATCCAAAATAATCATACTTATTATGATGACCTGCTGGGTGTAATTATCAAGAAGTGAAATGAATACTAACTCATTAAATTGGCATTGCTGCACAGGAGTCCTGATTGATACAGTTCCACCAGACCCATTTCAATATTACTGCCATCTAGAAGTTCAACAATTGCTCTTTTTTCCATTCACTCCATCATTTGTGACACTATAGTTGCAAGTAATGTGCTTAGCAGCACATTAAAATACACAGACTTTCCAATAAGTAGGGAGTTTCTGAGAACTCCAATTGTGTTTTGCCTTGCGCTATAAAAATCTAACACTAAGGACACAACTATAGTCGCTCTACAACTCTGATATACTTTAACTAATTGCAAATCACTTCCTAAAATTGGTCACCACCCTTCCCTTCCTTTTCCCTCTCCATATAACATGAAATGGTGGTCTGCTCCTCCATGTTGAAATTTTTATTGGGGTAGTATCAATTGTAGACAGTGGCGTATCTAAGGTATGGCAACTATGGCACATGGCATGGGCACCATGGGGGGCGGTAAAAAAGCTGCCCCCGCACAAAGAAAAAACCCCACCCGTCCTTCCGCGGCCGCCTCCCAGACTAATAAAGCCCCCGGCGCCACGGCCAGCCTACTGGAGCGTGGTGCCAGCATTCTGTCAGATAGCCACTACCCGGCCCAGGCTGTTGGGCTCGGCCTAGGCTGAAGGAGGCTCTGTCAGCAGGGAGGGGTGGGGCCAGGAGCTCCACTGATGCTCTGACCTTGCCCCGCCCCACCAAGGTAGTCTATGTGCTCAGAGCAGAGTGGGAGTGCTGAGATCACCTCTCCTGGACTTCTGAGATCCCCGCCCTGGACCATGAAAATCCCCGCCCCTACTGCCGAAAGCCCCGCCCCACCCCCGAAAGCTCTGCCCCGGACCTCTGAGAGCAGGAGATGAGCCCACCTGGCCAAGTAGGGCATTCTGCCAATATACACTTCCTGTAGACTCACTGTTATGCTAAACCCTCCTTGACAATGTTGTTTACCCCCCTGTATAGCTGTGCATTGCTGAAAGTTAGAATTTTAAAAATGGCTACTTGATCATCTCCTGTAGTCGCATCTGCAGTCTTGTCATCTCCTGTAGTCGCATCCACAGTCTGGTCATCTGTAGTCACATTCGCAGTCTCTGGTTATTTCCTGTAGTTGCAATCGCAATCTCTGGTCATCTCCTGTAGTCGCATCCACAGTCTACTTAAAAGTAGTACCTGCTGTTGCACTGCACAAATGAATTCTTTACACTTTATTTATGATATCTATAGCTATGCATATTTATTGAATCCATATTGAGCACTATATTTGATTGGCTGCTTGCTTCTGCTTGGGCCTGGCACACACGCACAATCGCACATGATGGTTACGTAAAAGTTTTAAGTCATCATCATGTGTGATTGTGCGTGTGTGCCAAGCAGAAGCAGCCAATCAAATATAGTGCTCAATATGGATTATATAAATAGATATCATAAAAAAGTGTAATAAAGCGATTTGTGCAACAAGCTCATTAAACAGTCCACATTCAGTGAAAGTTCATGTACTGCAAACTTTGCAGTAGATGAATTTTCACTGAAAGTAGACTGTTTAATGAGCAGGGGCGGACTGACCCATCGGACACTTGGGCACTTTATGTAGTGCCAATCGGACTTGTAGTTTTGTTAGCTTTTTTTTTTGTTTTGGCAGGGGCGCAGTTACAGTGCTTGGCATAGGTGCCATTTTCACTAGATACGCCTCTGATTGCAGACTGGGCCACTGGTGAGTAGTTACCTAGGATTCTATACCTACAGATTGTAGCTAGACCCTGCAGTTTCTCTTATCCCTCTTCCTCTGGTTTGGAGGATATTTGTTGTACTGATGTTATTTACTGCTTGCAGCATTGTTCTCCACTTACCCAGTGCTTTTCAGGCAAGGCATTTTACTAAGAGAACAAGCACTGACCCTATTCACCTTGCTGTGATATTGAATTGTACTGCTTTCATTTTTCTATTGTCAATTCTGTTACCCACCTTCTTTCTGCAGGGCTTATTGCTGTTTTTATTAAAGCACATTTATCGCCATTGGCGTGTGTGTTTGTCAGGTCGGTACCGAGGCAGTCATTACTGAAAATTATAGTAGAACCCACATTCCAGCAACTCCTTAAGTAGTCATTACTAAATATGATTGTACTTCAGTCTTGCTGACTTCCTGCTGTAGATGAAGGAAAGGGTCTTTTCTGGCTCAGAGTGGAGGGTAGGGAAATCTGCCAATGTTATATTAACAACAAATCTTGCAGATGGATCTTTTGTTTGCAACCATTCTTGAGGTATATCTAATCATTGATTTTTGACTTATATTGCCCATCACAAGTTGGGTTTGAGTTGCTGGCTCTAATGAGAGCTGGTTTTGTAGTCTGGAGCAGGAGCTGCAACCTCTCATTCTGCAACTAGATAACTATGTCTTTCCAATATGATTTGTTCTTTTTATACTGCTGTCAACAGCACATATGCAAGCACATCTCAGATGTGCATATGACTTAACAGAATTTAAAACTGTTTTCATCAGTACTTTGGGGGGATTTACTAAAGTTGGTGCACTCAGAACCTGGTGCAGTTGTGCATGGTAGCCAATCAGCTTCTAACTTTAGCTTGTTCAGTTAGGCTTTGGTAATAAAACCTGGAAGCTGATTGGTTTCTATGCAGAGTTGCACCTGATTTTGCACTCTCCAGCTTTAGTAAATCAACCCCTTTGTTTGTACTTGGTAGCCATTTTGGATCTGAGCTTTCTTTCCACCTCATACAATCTTTTCTAACAGCAGTCTGCAGTTGTATGATAATGTCATTATCAAGTTCAGCACATACAAGTATTTTCAGTACTGGGCCACTGATCTACTTATTCTGGATCCTAAATATTATAGCCTACTTTCTGTTTATGACAGATACCAAGCCATCAAAGTCAAATCTATTGTTTCCCAGACCCATGTTTGCCTTTTTGTGACTCTTTGGTCTAGCAATATCCTATTCTTACTTGTGATCTCCACCTCACTGTGTATGTTGCCTTTACTTTGCCCTGCCTACTGAGCACAGTTGTGTGACAATAGCGAATGAATATTTGCTATTGTCACACTGATCCTCCACCAATCAGGAAGCAGGTTCTGAGACCCGTCAAGGTCTTTTACCTAATACATTCTATGCATTAAGTTAAAATACTTTCTGCATGCAGTGACCCCCCCCCCCCCCAAAGTTACCTGAGCCTGATCTTGATCCAGTGATGGGTTCTGTCTGCTCTCTCTCCTCATTGGCTCAGAGACAGCAGCAGGAGACATTGGTTCCCACTGCCGTCAATCACAGCCAGTGACAAGGAAGCAGGGGGCAGGGCCAAGTCCCACTATCTGTGTCAATAGATGCAGACAACAAGGCTTGGTAGTGAGCCCTCATGAATGCCCCCATAGCAAGCAGCTTGCTATGAGGGAACTTGGTGGGGGGGGGAGCCAGGAGGTGGACCCATGAAGAGGAGGATCAGGGCTACTCTGTGGAAAACTTTTGCGCAGAGCAGGTAAGCATGACATATTTATTTTTAAGAAAAAAATACATTACATTTAGAATCACTAACTCTATAAAGGACAGATAACAAGTAGCTCAGAACTTTAAAAGCAGATATCTACACCTAACTGTTTAAGTGTGATGTTCTCTGAGCCCTCTGTAACTCTCTGACAAAGAACATCAGTGAAACAGTTCAAAAACTTTAAAGCAAAAGGAACTACATTTAAGTTTTCTTAGAAAAACTGAGACAGGAATAAAATCATACCTTCACTTTCTACTATTCAGTCATATAAACCTTGCTGAAAATGAACCTCTCTCTCCATTTTGAAACGACAGCTGCAATTGTCACCTAAAGCTTTCAGCTATTAAAAGTGATTTTTAAAAGGATCATCCCTTTGATTTCTTACATGTACTGTTACAGATAATTTCTCATTGCATTTTCAATAAGAGAATCTGGCTAAAATTGTACTATATGACCTTTGGATTAATAGCCCTGCCATTTGTCTGTCAAACTAATAGAGAGTTTGGGGAATTGTAGAGACTCATCTGTTGGCGATAGAATTTCTGCCTTTGTCTCTCTTCTCAGGACACTAATGGCTTTTTGTCAGCCCTCTTCACTCAGTGTATGAAATGTAGCCATTTGATTTTAGTTGTCTATTAACTCCCAGCATTATGACAAGAACAATGCAGCCCCTAAAGAAGAGAACTTCAAGCAGACAGATTAAATTTCTGCAACTGCTTTAGTAAAAAAAAGTGCTGTTTTTAATTGTCAGCAATGTTTCTCCAAGTGAAAAGTATCAATTACTAATTAAAACTGTCTACCTTGGCAATTGTGGAGTTCACAGAGCATGTAGATCAACATATTAATGATTGTGCTCATTGTGCTCGCTTTCTTTGCTTATTCATGTTCTTGTAATATGTCTCTACTGTAGGTTCATTTATATTTATATGCTTTGTGCACAATTGATAGAATCCTTGTAGACCCAACGAATGAGATATGCAAGTTACAATCCCTGAACAGATTCTGCAGTACAAAAAAAAAAACATAACTGGGTCTATTTAATAATACAGCACAAAGATAATGGTGTACATCGACCCACAGCAATAAGTCAGAAATTGCATTTCATTAGTTTGCCTATGCTAAGTTAATAAAAGTTGACTTCTAATTGGTTGAAATAAGGTAATGCGCTCCTATTGTTTTTGAGTTAGGTTATTAAATTGTGAATTTACAAAAAATGATATCTCAGGTTGGGAAGATATATATGCAAAAATAAGTATCCTTAATTCTTTTTTTTGCATTAAGGTGAAAAACATTTTGTGCTGCAGCTGCCCCCCAGGGCCCCCCTTTATCTTACCTAAACCCGATCGTTCCAGTGTTGAGCACTAGCCGAGCAGCTCCAGCCGCTCCAGCAACTGTCTTGGGTCCTCATTGTATAGATTGATAGCAGCAGGAGCCATTGGTTCCTGCTGCTGTCAATCAAATCCAGTCACACGGGAGCTGGGGGCGGGGGCTGAGTCCTGCTGTGCCCGCATGGGTGCCCCCATGGAAATCGGGTATCCATGGGGGCACCCAATGAAGAGGAGGGTCCAGGAGCGCCGCCGGGGGACCCCAGAAAAGGAGGATCAAGGCTGCTCTGTGCAAAACCCTTGCACAGAGCAGGTAAGTATAGCATGTTTGTTATTTTAAAAAAACTAAACTTTACAATCACTTTAACCACTTTGGCCCTGGAAGGATTTGCCCCCTTAATAACCAGGTATTTTTTTGTGATATGGCACTGCGTCGCTTTAACTGACAATTGCGCGGTCGTGCGACGCTGTACCCCAAAAAAAATTGATGTCCTTCTGATGTTTTCCCACAAATAGAGCTTTCTTTTGGTGGTATTTGATCACCCCTGCGGTTTTCATTTTTTGCGCTATAAACAAAGAGCGTCAATATTGAAAAAAAAAAAAAAAGTTTTACTTTTTGCTATAATACATACGCAAAAAAATATATATAAAAAAACTAATTTATTCATCGGTTTAGGCCGTTATATATTCTTCTACATATGTTTTGGTAAAAAAAATCGCAATAGGCATATATTGATTGGTTTGCGCAAAACTTATTGCATCTACAAACTATGGTATAGATTTAGGGGGCGATCAAGGGGTTAACTGTGTTCCCTGGGTGTGTTCTAACTGTAGGGGGGATTAGCTGGCAGGGACATGCCAGATATCACTGTTCCCAATGACTGGGAACAGTAGATCTCTGTCATGTCATCTGTCAGAATGGGGATCCGCCTTGTTTACAAAGGCAGATCCCCATTCAGCCTCTGTACTAGGAGACCGCGGGTCGCTGGTGGACATCGAGTCATGGGCAATGCCCATGGGCAATGCTTTAATTGAGCTTATGATCTACCAAAACACCAAGTTCCTTCTCCACCATTGATTCCCCCAGTTGTACTTCCCCTAGTATGTATGATGCATGCATATTCTTAGCCCCGAAGTGCATAACTTTACATTTATCAACATTAAACCTCATTTGCCACATAGTTTCCCAAATAAACAGTGCATTGAGGTTGGCTTGTAAGTTGGAGACATCCTGTAAGGACGTTATTCCACTGCATAGCTTGGTGTCATCTACAAACACTGAAATTGTACTTTTAATCCCAGACCCTATATCATTTATAAATATATCAAAAAGTGTGGGTTCCAACGCTGAACCTTGGGTTACACCACTGATAACCTTAGACCATTCAGAGTAAGAATCATTAACCACTACTCTCTGAATACGGTCTTTTAGCCAGTTTTCTATCCATTTACAAACTGATTTTTCCAGACCTGTAGACTTATCCTTGCACATTAGCCGTGTGTGGGGAACTGTGTCAAACGCTTTTGCAAAATCCAAGTATACTACATTCACAGCAACCCCTCTGCCCAAGGTTTTACTTACCTGCTCATAAAAATAAATCAGATTTTTCTGACAACTTCTGTCTTTCATGAATCCATGCTGTCTGTTGCTTAAAATCTTTTTTTTCCTGAGCAAGACCTCATCTATGTGGAGTTTTATTAAACTCCCCAGTATCTTCCCAACTATAATAAGTTAAACTAACAAGTCTAACGTATTCTCTGACCTGTTTATGGGCTTGTGTATTGCATAGCTCCCAACTGTCCCTGATTTCGAGGGACTGTCCCTGATTTGGAACAATGTCCCTCTGTCCTTCATTCCTCCTCATTTGTCCCTCATTTTGGTCTGATCTATATAGTTGTATATAAAATGTACTATTTATCTATCAAAAAGTGTTTCCCAGTGCTAAACCTTTCATCCAGTCTCTAAATTGCTGAATTTGTAAATACTAAAAGCCAATATAGTGTAATAGTAGTGGTAAAAAGCACTTGCAGGGTTTAACCAATCATTTTTTTTGTACAATTCTCCTTTAAGGGGGGGCGTGGTAGGAGGTGTGTCCTATGCCTACATACTTTTGCTAATAGGTGTCCCTCATTCCCATTTCAGAAAGTTGAGAGGTATGGTATTGTGTTCATCCTAACTTGCTATAATATTCTTACTTTATCTACCATCAAGTTGCCTGTGGCCTATTTCTTGGATGTTAATACAGTATGGTAGAATACTCACATTTAGGTTATACAGGTGTGAGCAGCTTACGAGAACCAGGTATGTCAGAGGAGTTGTGTCAGAGAACAAAGGACCCGTCATACCAAGCGGCTACTCTGGGGGTAGCGCAACATAACCTTGATAAATTTCTGTTAAAGGATGGCAGAATCAGAGACTTAAAAACAGAAACAGAGGGAAAAAATTGTGTTTCTGGTATTATGGGTTATGTAGTACGTAAGGCCCCTTTCACACGGGGCTGTCCCTTTTTAGTACTCCGCTTGCTCAGCGGGGATCGCTTCGTTGATCCCCGCTGAGCCGGCGGATGACAAGTCCGTCCCTGCATTCTGAGCTATGTACATATGAAGCATATGAAGAAATGGCATCGACAAAATACTTTAAACAAAAAATATAAAGTATTATAGTCATCAAATGCAAATGATTTGCAAAGAGTTCAGTAACAGTTCATTGAATATCATAAAAACCTTTTGATTCTTGGAAAGGAACACAAAAGATGATAAACTATAGGTGGCATACATTAAAGATTACCTTCTTTGAAACATCTGGTGGTGCTAATAACACCTGTTTAATTACTTGAGAGTAAAAGAAAGCTGTTCATTAAGCCTTTTCCTAGTCATTAAACTTGAGGTATGTGAGCTGGAGAAAGGTGTGAAAAATTACTTGTGGTGTTCTTAAGGCAGCATGCTTCCACATGCAAAGTCAAACTAAGTTCTCTGCAGAAACTGAGTCAGTTCCGCTTTGTAAAGGGAAACTATCATAAACTGCCTCTTTATAAAGCATACAAAAATAATTGCTGTTGGTGTGATTTTATATGTGACATAATTTGATAATAGATTTATGTGTAAGCGTGCCACATTTTGCTCACTCTCTTATTTTTTGGTCACCTAATAAAACAATATTTGAAGACATTTACAAAGGGAATGTGAACTATGTCTGTTCTGATCTATGATCAAGAACTGAGGATCTGAACTAAAAATAAAGCTTGAAATGAACAAGCATAAATGGCATGTTATTTCGGTAACTGTAAATTATTCAATATGAACATTCAGTAATAGAAATAGATGAGTAATATGAGGAAAGGGGTTGGGGAAACAGGTGTGATCATATTAGGGCTATATACGTCAATGAAGGAACAATACCAAGGTTAATCAAGGAACAGAACCAGGGAATCCACACATTGTGCAAGGCATTTTTCAATTGAAGTGGGCTAACACTTATGCCCCGTACACACGGTCGGACTTTGTTCGGACATTCCGACAACAAAATCCTAAGATTTTTTCCGACGGATGTTGGCTCAAACTTGTCTTGCATACACATGGTCACACAAAGTTGTCGGAAAATCCGATCGTTCTAAACGCGGTGACGTAAAACACGTACGTCGGGACTATAAACTGGGCAGTGGCCAATAGCTTTCATCTCTTTATTTATTCTGAGCATGCGTGGCACTTTGTCCGTCGGATTTGTGTACACACGATCGGAATTTCCGACAACGGATTTTGTTGTCGGAAAATTTTATAGCCTGCTCTCAAACTTTGTGTGTCGGAAAATCCGATAGAAAATGTGTGATGGAGCCTACACACGGTCGGTCCTATCACACATTTTCCATCGGAAAATCCGACCATGTGTACGGGGCATTAGGGCCCATTCATACTTTGCCATTCTTGTGGGTTATGTAGAGGAGATGTACTACAAGTGGTGCAAGGGAATCTGGTGCATCTGTGCATAGTAACAAATCAGCTTCTAACTTCAGCTTGTTCAGTTTAGCTTTGCCAATAAAAACTGGAAGCTGATTGGTTACAATGTGCAGCTTCACCAGATTCAGTATGCACCAGTTTTAGTAAATCTCCCCCACTGTGTCACTTTTTAGGCCCCAATATCATGCAATTATTCACACATACATGAACAAAAATACTTGTCACTCTTGTGGTTCCATTAATTGATAATGACATCCCCAATGTGACAAGTGAGTTCTTAACAAAAACAAACAGGAACATGTGGTGCTAAAAGCGCAGAGTGAGCGGAGGTACAGTACATGATCCACATTTGTCGTGCATAGAACAGCCCATTGCAATGAATATGCATAATTGCAAAGCACTACAATGTTCATATGCATAATATGCATGTGACACTTAGTGTAATGCTGCACTAGTGGGAATGGGACCTGTACATTGAGCAAAGCACCAGAATGGAAAAATGTACATGCAGCTCTTTTTCAAAGTGCACCACAAAGCACCATGCGTTGTGGTGAACTGCAATGCATCTGAATATCACAGCTGTGTTGCCTTAGGGTGTTAGAGTGCTATTCAAAATACAATATATTGACATTACAACATGCCAATTCATGTAACTTGCTTTGGAGTAGCACAAGCATTTATGTTTGCGTTATCACAATGCACTGCAATGCAAAAGTGTGGTTCAGCCCTTGACTTTTTTTTATAATTGTATTGCTAGATCCTGGCATCCCCGGCACATGACTTTGGTATTCGTCTTAATATTAGCTCAATGTTTTTATTTTATTTTTCTTCTACATCTATTTTCATAACTCCGCTGGTGATTTTTTTCCCTAACAGTTCTTTAGAATTATGTTAGGTTGATAATTTAATAAATTATAGATTCTGGCAGTTTTAAGGACTTACTCGGATTACTAGGATTTGTGTGTACCTGAACTTTGCAATGCATATTTTTCTTTCACTTAAAACATTAATGTCGATTCATAACTAATGAGATTATAAATTACATATACAGTATGCTACATCATGTAGTTGATCTGTTTTTTAAACCATAGTTTAAAAGTTGATTCTTATTTGTATTTGAGCAACGCAGTTGCTTAAAGTGGATGTAAACCCTCACATATAGTGAAATTAATAGCCTCAGATGATACACAGGGATGAAACAAATCTCCATACTTAAGTTTTATGTGTACAGTGCCTTGAAGAAGTATTCATACCCCTTGAAATTTTCCACATTTTGTCATGTTACAACCAAAAACATAAATGTATTTTATTGGGATTTTATGTGATAGACCAACACAAAGTGGCACATAATTGTGAAGTGGAAGGAAAATGATAATCGGTTTTCAAATTTTTTTACAAATAAATATGTGAAAAGTGTGGCGTGTATTTGTATTCAGCCCCTGAGCCAATACTTTGTAGAACCACCTTTTGCTGCAATTACAGCTGTAAGTCTTTTTGGGGATGCCGCTACCAGCTTTGCACATCTAGAGAGCGACATTTTTGCCCATTCTTCTTTGAAAAATAGCTCAAGCTGTGTCAGATTGGATGAAGAGTGTCTGTAAACAGCAATTTTCAAGTCTTGCCACAGATTCTCAATTGGATTTAGGTCTGGACTTTGACTGGGCCATTCTAACACATGAATATGCTTTGATCTAAACCATTCCATTGTAGCTCTGGCTGTACATTTAGGGTTGTTGTCCTCCTGGAAGGTGAACCTCCACCCCAGTTTCAAGTCTTTTGCAGACTCTAACAGGTTTTCTTGTAAGATTGCCCTGTATTTGGCTCCATCCATCTTCCCATCAACTCTGACCAGCTTCCCGGTCCCCGCTGAAGAAAAGCTTCCTGAGAACATGATGCTGCCACCACTATGTTTCACGATGGGGATGGTGCGTTCAGCTTGTTCAGGATGATGTGCAGTGTTAGTTTTCCACCACACATAGCAGTTATCTTTTAAGCCAAAAAGTTTAATTTGGCCCCATCTGACCAGAGCACCTTCTTCCACATGTTTGCTGTGTCCCCCACATGGCTTCTCGCAAACTGCAAATGAGACTTCTTTCAACAAAGGCTTTCTTCTTGCCACTCTTCCATAAAGGCCAGATTTGTGAAGTGCATGACTAATAGTTGTCCTGTGGACAGATTCTCCCACCTGAGCTTTGAATCTTTGCAGCTCCTCCAGAGTTACCATGGGCCTCTTGACTGCTTCTCTGATTAATGTTCTCCTTGTCTGACCTGTCAGTTTAGGTGGATGGCCATGTCTTGGTACGTTCGCAGTCGTGCCATACTCTTTCCATTTTCGGATGATGGATTGAACAGTGCTCCGTGAGATGTTCAAACCTTGGGATATTATTTTCTAACCTACACCTGCTATAAACTTCTCCACAATTTTATCCCTGACCTGTCTGGTGTGTTCCTTGGCCTTCATGATGCTGTTTGTTCACTAAGGTTCTCTAACAAACCTCTGAGGGCTTCGCAGAACAGCTGTATTTATACTGAGTTTAAATTACACACTGGTGGACTCTATTTACTAATTAGGTGACTTCTGAAGGCAATTGGTTCCACTAAATTTTATTTAGGGGTATCAGAGTAAAGGGGGCTGAATACAAATGCACGCCACACTTTTCAGATATTTGTTTGTAAAAAAATTTGAAAACTATTTTATTATTTCCTTCCACTTCACAATTATGTGACACTTTGTGTCTGTCTATCACATAAAATCCCAATAAAATACTTTTACGCTTTTGGTTGTACCACGACAAAATGTGGAAAATTTTAAGGGGTAAGTGTGACCCAGAGGAAAATCTAGACAGAGGGTCGGCATGACTATGGGAGGAACAGGTCGGCAAGGGTTAAGTTTTACTGAGTTAGTTTTGGAGAAAAGGGGTAGCTTACCTTATTGGAGGATCTGGTCAGGTGTTTGGGGTGGAGCAGGAAAAGGGGCTTGGGTAGTTGCACAGGCTGTTGGGAAATCATTCCAGAATATTCCTTGTTGGTAGAAGTTCTGTCAGCCCCTGCGGAGAGAAATACAGGCAAGATGAGCGATTTGGAGGCCTTGTGGAACCAGGTCAGGGCTGTAGCCTCTACACGGGGTCCTCAGTGGCTCCAGCAACAGTTATTAGGCATGTTAGGGGGGTCAGGGGTTGATCCATCTCCTCCTGGATCTCCCCCTTCATCTAAGCGCGCTAGGAGGGTTCGCCCTCCTGAGCGTTTAAGCCCTTCACATACCCCCCGGGTCCGGCGGCCACATGGGAGCTCCACACGGAACCCTTCAGTGTCCCCTGCTGGGCCTTCAGCTTCTGGCTCCAGCGGAGGGCCTGGGAGGAATCCCCAGCATCGGCGGGACCTGCGGGAGGGGGGGACGCTGCGCTCTCTTCCCCCCTCCTCCCCCTCTGCAGTGATACAGGACGATGCGGCCGGCTCTCCTGCTGATGTGCCTAGCAGGAGGCCGGCTCGGCGTGGGACACAGTCGGATGCAGGGAGTGGCGGGAGCCCTGTCCCTTCTGGAGCGGTGGGCAGAGCGGACCGTGTGTGCCAGGAGGTCCGGTACCTGCGCTCGTCGGCGGCGTCATCTGAGTGCTCAGCTCCCTCTCCTGTGGCTGGAGCATCGGCTCGGAGTGGGATGGCAGTTGAAACAGGCAGCAGAAGGCAGTTGGCACCCTCTGCTGCTTCTCCACAGACATTACAGTCATCTTCAAGCAGTGATAGAGTGACAGCTGCACGGGGGAGTGGCCAAGCTCAATTAAAGGGCCGGCGACCCCCTTCCATGGTTGGGGGTGCACGTGAACCCCGCAGCTGTCAGATGGAGGCGGATGAAGATGCTGGTACGCCGGGGCGTGCGTAGCCGGAAGAATCGAGGGGAAGGACGCCTGCGGCACAGTCCGTGAATGAGTCATCAGCAGAATCCGGCGAGGTGTCCAGCGATGACGGCGATGGGCGATCACCGACCGTGCGCCCTACTGTGCAGAGTCAGCTGGGATCCGGATGTGCGGCTGTTTGGGATTCGGTGCGACGGCAGCCTGGTGAGTCCAATTTTATTTCTGCTACTTCTGTAGAGCAAGGTGTTGGGTTCACGGCGGGTGGACAGGTGGGGTCACGGGGCAGGGAGCAAGCGGGTCAGATAGGTAGGGAACCTGGTGTGGCGGGTTTGGCGGAATTTTTTGCGGGTTTTCGGGAATTGTTGGACCGTTGCGCTTCTCCTGGGCCTTCTGGACCAGTAGTGGGGCCGACGGGGGCGTGGGTCCCTGCCGTGACCGCGTCGGATGGTTTGGGCCGTGATGCCCATGTTGTGCGTAGTTCTACGCTGCCGCCGGCGGTGAGCACAGCATCCCAGCGGGAAGGACAAACGGATACAGAGATCCCAATATCCTCGGCGGTAGTTGAGTCTGCTTCTCAGACGGTGAGGGTCAGTGGCACAGAGTCGCGTAAGGCTAAGGAGTCGGGGGACGATGGGGTTCGTTTGGGTGATAGAGCGCATGGTGAGGTTTACGTATGCTTCGAGGGTCCATTAGGGGTGCATCTTAAGCCCGAAGTTAGGGAGAGGATTTGGCGGGGGGAATATGTGGAGATATTCTCCCTCTTGCCGCTAGAGAAGTTTAATATAGATAAAGGTAAAGCGGATAAGAGTAAAAAGGAGGAGGAGGAGAGGCGACGTTGGCGGCTTATCCCTAGGACTTTTTCTAACTGGATGCAAGCCTTTGCGATATTGGCCAGCATCATAGGTGAAAAGGAGCTGGAGAATTGTTCTCCGCTTTTTTGCTATTTAGACGCTATTGGGGAGGCTTATAGAGTATATGGCGGACTGGCATGGCTTCGCTATGATGAACAGTTTCGCCAGTGAAAAGCTGTCAGGCCTCAGCTAAGATGGGACCATAAGGATATTGGGCTTTGGATGAAGCTCATGGTGCAGGCTCGGGCTTCGGCCCAGCCCTTTCCAGGGGGGTGCGGCGGTTCAGGCACTGGGCAGGCGGCCTCACAACGAAAAAACTACTGTTGGCAGTTCAACGAAGGAGCGTGCCACTTTGGCGCGACCTGTCGGTTCCGTCACGAGTGCTCCGGATGCGGAGGCTCTCACGGTTTTGCCAAATGCTTCAAGAAGGGGAAGCTGCAATCTAGTGAGTCCGCTTTGAAAAGGGAGGACGCCGGTAAATCTGTCCGAGATGCTGCCGTACCTAAGTAGGTATCCCAGAAGGGAGGCGGCGTTTTTTCTTGCTGAGGGCTTTGCCTATGGTTTTCGCATTCCTTGTTCGCTACCCTTGTCCGGGGACTCTGTGCCCAAGAATCTGAAATCTACTTCTCAGTTTCCTCAGGTGGTGACGGATAAGTTAGCTAAGGAGGTGGAGTTGGGTAGAATGGCTGGCCCATTCGATCACCCACCCATACCTGTGTTGCATGTGTCTCCTTTGGGGGTGGTGCCTAAAAAGGAACCACATAAATTTAGGCTGATACATCACTTGTCGTATCCTAAGGGATCTTCGGTGAATGATGCGTTTGAGCCTGATTTGACGTCGGTGTCCTATATGTCGTTTGATACGGCCATCAGATGGGTTCAGAGATATGGGCAGGGGGCATTATTGGCTAAGACGGACATTGAGTCCGCTTTTCGTTTATTGCCGGTTCACCCGGATAGCCAGCCGTTGCTGGGTTGTTTTTGGGATGGGCAGTTTTTTGTTGACCGTTGTCTTCCCATGGGTTGTTCTATTTCTTGTTCTTATTTTGAGACGTTTAGTACTTTTGTCGAATGGGTGGTTCGGGAAGAGTCACAAGCTATTTAGACGCTATTGGGGAGGCTTATAGAGTATATGGCGGACTGGCATGGCTTCGCTATGATGAACAGTTTCGCCAGTGAAAAGCTGTCAGGCCTCAGCTAAGATGGGACCATAAGGATATTGGGCTTTGGATGAAGCTCATGGTGCAGGCTCGGGCTTCGGCCCAGCCCTTTCCAGGGGGGTGCGGCGGTTCAGGCACTGGGCAGGCGGCCTCACAACGAAAAAACTACTGTTGGCAGTTCAACGAAGGAGCGTGCCACTTTGGCGCGACCTGTCGGTTCCGTCACGAGTGCTCCGGATGCGGAGGCTCTCACGGTTTTGCCAAATGCTTCAAGAAGGGGAAGCTGCAATCTAGTGAGTCCGCTTTGAAAAGGGAGGACGCCGGTAAATCTGTCCGAGATGCTGCCGTACCTAAGTAGGTATCCCAGAAGGGAGGCGGCGTTTTTTCTTGCTGAGGGCTTTGCCTATGGTTTTCGCATTCCTTGTTCGCTACCCTTGTCCGGGGACTCTGTGCCCAAGAATCTGAAATCTACTTCTCAGTTTCCTCAGGTGGTGACGGATAAGTTAGCTAAGGAGGTGGAGTTGGGTAGAATGGCTGGCCCATTCGATCACCCACCCATACCTGTGTTGCATGTGTCTCCTTTGGGGGTGGTGCCTAAAAAGGAACCACATAAATTTAGGCTGATACATCACTTGTCGTATCCTAAGGGATCTTCGGTGAATGATGCGTTTGAGCCTGATTTGACGTCGGTGTCCTATATGTCGTTTGATACGGCCATCAGATGGGTTCAGAGATATGGGCAGGGGGCATTATTGGCTAAGACGGACATTGAGTCCGCTTTTCGTTTATTGCCGGTTCACCCGGATAGCCAGCCGTTGCTGGGTTGTTTTTGGGATGGGCAGTTTTTTGTTGACCGTTGTCTTCCCATGGGTTGTTCTATTTCTTGTTCTTATTTTGAGACGTTTAGTACTTTTGTCGAATGGGTGGTTCGGGAAGAGTCACAAGTGCGCTCGGTTCTGCACTACCTTGATGATTTTCTTGTATTGGCCCCCCGAAATCCACGGTTTGTTCGGTCTTGTTACGAACATTGGAAGGCGTGGCGCGGCATTTCGGGATTCCTCTTGCGCCGGAAAAGACAGAAGGGCCTTCGACGGAGATGCAATTCTTGGGTATTATCATTGATACACAGGCAATGGAGTGCCGACGGCTAAACTGGAGGACTTGCAATTGTTGGTGAGGGCAGCCTTACAGGCGAAGAAAGTTAGGCTGAAGCAATTACAGTCTTTGCTGGGGAAGCTTAATTTCGCCTGCCGCATCATGCCGATGGGGCGCATCTTTTGCTGTCGCCTGAGTGCCGCTATTTCTGGGGTACGAATGCCACATCATTTTATTCGGCTTTCGGCCGAACACAAGGCGGATCTGCGGGTATGGGAGGAGTTTCTGGCCACCTATAACGGGAGGTCCTTGTGGATGGCCCCGGTGGTGTCAGCCTTTGATTTCGATTTGTACACGGATGCGGGTGGCAGTTTGGGTTTTGGGGCGTACTGTCAAGGGGCATGGTGTGCGGAGGCGTGGCCGGAGGAATGGCGTGTCGCGGGCTTCTTGGGTAATCTGGTGTTATTGGAGCTTTTCCCGATTGTGGTGGCAGTGGACATTTGGGGGGTCTCGCTTTCAAAATCGGCGAGTTTGTTTTCACTGTGATAACATGGGGGTGGTGGCAGTTGTGTCTAGTCTGTCAGCTTCGTCTCTGCCCGTAGTGCGTTTATTACGTTTTTTGGTCCTTCGTTGTTTGAGTTTGAATTGTTTTGTAAAAGCTGTACATGTACCGGGTGTGGAGAATTCCATTGCTGATGCCTTGTCTCGTTTTCAGTGGGACAGGTTCCGGAAGCTGGCGCCGGCGGCGGAGCAGAGGTCGGTTCCTTGTCCTACGCATCTGTGGAGACTGGCATTGGAATAGCTGGTGGCTTGGTACAGCGTTCGGTGAGTGCGGGAACATGGGCGGCTTACTCTTTGGTTTGGCGTGAATGGGACGGACTGGTAAGTTCCGTGGGGGGTTGTGTTTCGGACCAGGACAGGCTTTCACTGTTGTTGTATGTGATTGAGTCGCAGTTTTCCAAGGGAGAGTCGGTATCGAAAATGAACCGGAGATTGGCTGCGTTGGCTTTTCTTCATAAGCTACAAGGCCTGCAGGATATTACGAAGGACTTTATGGTGCGTCAGGCCATGAAGGGTTTCCGGCGCGGACGCGTGGTAAAAGATACCATGCGCCCTGTGTCTTTTGGGCTGCTACAGGATATGGTAGGAATCTTGCCCAAGGTTTGTTCCTCGCCTTATGAGGTTCAACTGTTTACGGCAGCTTTTTCTTTGGCTTTCTTTGGAGCCTTGAGGATTGGGGAGTTGGCAAAAATAAACGCGGTGCAAGGGGTTTGATGTTTTCGGAGGTGCAGATCAATGCGGATAGCGTTCAGCTCCTTATCAGTAGATCTAAAACTGATCAATTGGGCAAAGGGGTTTATGTGATGTTATTTAAGGTGCTTCCAGAGGCAGTGTGTCCGGTACTTTCTGTTCAGCGCTTCGCTCAGGTTCGGAAGGGCGTGCAAGGGCCTTTTTTACAGCACGAGGATGGTTCATCCTTGTCGCGTTTCCAGTTTGTGGCAATTTTTAAGCGCTGTTTGTTGACGGTTGGAATGCCAGCCTCTCAATTCAATACTCATTCTTTTAGGGTAGGGGCAGCTACGGAGGCAGCTCGTTGGGGTTTGAGTCTACAGGTGGTTATGCGCATAGGGAGGTGGGAATCTGATCGTTTTAAAATTTATGTACGTCCGCACATGCTATAATGTTTTTCATGATGTTATTGATCTGTTGTAGTTATGTTTTGGGCTATATGTTTTCTTTGGTTGTCTGTTACAGGTTTTCCTCAAGGCCTGATGTGGATTCTGGGCGACTCTTATGTCTTCTGGGGGGCGATCAGAGTGGATGCGCGGCCCGAAGGGAGACAGCTTGGAGTTCCCCGGAGTGAAGCAGTATGCAAATGGTTGGGAGTTAGAGGCATGATGTGGGGACGGGTTCTTCCGGAATTCCACTATTATTCTAGAGTGGACAGGCCTCCTGATGTTTTGGTGCTCTCCGTGGGAGGGAATGATATGGGGGTCCGGGCAACTAGGGACATTGTTCGGGATGTAAAATTTGACATTCTGCGACTGCGTGACTTCCCTGGTGTTATCGTAGTGTGGTCAGACATAGTGGCACGACACACTTGGCGACATGCGCGTTCTGTTGAACGCTTGAATAAAGCCCGGATAAAAGCCAACAGGGAGATAGGGCATTTTGTGTCTCGTCTTGGGGGTGTGGTGGTTCGCCATCGGGATCTGGAAGACCTATCTATTAGGTATTGGAGGGATGACGGCGTACATCTAAATGCGGCTGGAACTGATTTTTGGTTTTTAGGATTGCAGGAAGGGGTTCAGAGGGCTCTGCAGGTGTGGAGGGACTCGCTTTAGTGAGGTGTCACTCAAGCTCACATGGCGGGTCAGGGGGTCTTTGGGGGGTCAAGAATTAAAACAGTTTATTAAATTTTTGGGGGACCCATGCAGGGTATGGGATCCCACCTTGGTTGGTTGTTGGTGGTTCTCCCAGGACTTAGGTCCCATGGGAAAGAGAAATTGGAAAGTCGCAATGTCCTCGAGCCGGCTGGGGCACAGCTGAGGTCACAGTTGTTATTGATAAAAATGGGACCCCAAAGACCCCCTCCTGGTGTTAAAAATTGTTCTGTTTATGGTTATATAAATTTTGTTAATAAAGGGCTGTTGTGGCCATTAAAACCCATGTCACGCAGCGTTGTGTGGTTATTATAGGTTTAAGATAAGTATAAGACCGCAGTTGGCGAATCCTATAGTCATGAATTCTTTTTCAAGGCACTGTATATTTGCTGTCTTCAACTTGCTATATTCTTTAGAATTCTAACATCAGGTTAGAATTTTTACTTCCTCATTCAGCAGTAGGAATGGATTCTTGGCATACACTGGGAGACAACTGATTGGAGGAAAGGCACCCCCCCCCCACATAGGTAGAGGAAAGAAGGAATGTTCAGTGCTATGACAAGACAAGCTCTCTGCTAAACTATTTATAGCAACCTCCCACAATACAAATTTCAGGCTGGTTTTATCTTGGTTGACGAAAAACTTGTCAGAAGTTATCATGCTGATAACAGAGCAACAAAACAGCAGAAAGACATGGGACTTAGTGCTTTGGAGAGAGATAAGTAAACACTGCAGATATATGTGCCCAGGTCAAATTTCATGAATCGGGTTTACATCCACTTTAAAGTGTTTGTAACCCTAACAAAATACTGTCAGCCCTCTCCTTTATCCAGCATTAATACACAGTGCAAGTGCTTACCGAAATAGATGCTTCTAAATACCTTTTTTTAGAGATCTTCAGGTCGGTCACGTGACTCCCGGCCGCTCTGCTACTCTGATCCTCAGGCTACAGCGGGAGGGGCCGAGATCCCACTCAGACGTCAGCTGGGAGGTCGCATAATCGCCATGCTGGCAGCTCAGCCCCACCTGCTGTAGCCCTGGATCGGAGTAGCAGAGCGGTCGGAAGTCACATGACCAGCCTGAAGATACGTATCTGAAAAATGTATTTAGAGGCTTTGTTATCAATAAACACTTGCACTGTACATTACCACTGGATAAAGGAGAGGGTCAGGCAGTGACATTTGTTAAAATGTAATGTACTACTAATCGCGGCAGGAGAGGGGGCTGTGTGACAGCCCCCTCACAGGGGGCTGTCACACAGCCACATGACAGCTCACACAGACACATGGAGCTGACGGGTGGGGGGGGTGAGAGGACAGAGTAGGACAGAGGACAGCTGTGTATGACGGAGGCATTTAAACTGACCATGGTGTCAGGGCTCAGCAGCCACGATAAACCATGGTCAGTTTACGGGGGGGAGGGGGGACTGGCAGGATCAGCCAGGTTTTTTACAGCTCCCAGAGGGGCAGGTTAGACAGCACAAGCACTGTGCTGTTTAACCTGCTATAAGGGAACAGGATCCATTTTTTTTAGGGTTACAAACACTTTAAGGTGGCCATACAATGTTCAAAATTAAGCTGGTCCCATTTGACAGAAGGTGAATATTTAATCAACGTTTGTCAAAGGGACATATCAGAACATTTTCTGATAATCAGCAGCTGCCGTCACTGATCAGTGTATTCTGACAGCATCATGTGACGCTGACTAAATACAATTTCCTGGCAGTGGAGGAGGGGGGGTCCCTCCAGCCACCTCATTTTTGTGGATGAATGAATCTGTTAGTTTTAGTTTTGTTCAGCCCTCTGACTGGATAAAAAACAACTAACCCTGTATTGCCAGCCTTGGTGGTTAGCACTCCTGCCTTGTAGCAATATGGTCATCATTTCGAAACTAAACCTCAACACTACCTGCATGGGGTTTGCATGTTCTCACTGTGCTTGCATGGGCTTCCGCCCACCTTCCAAATACATGATGATAGGTTATCAGATGTACAGATCTATATAATGGAATGTATGACATTCCAATATATAGATCTGTACAGCTGATAACTTCTATAAATAGCTACCAGTATCTCACACATCATCTATCATACAGATAATTACACTATTTATAAACATATATCTAAAAGCAACCTCCTATCCATTCTTCTGTTTATGACATCCATGGTGGACATGATAGTTGTATATGTTGAATTTAAAAAGTGAATGTAAAATGTTGAATGATATAATGTCAACAATGCCCAAATGTGTTGTTTAATTATAAGAAAATGCTTTGTGACAACATGTCAGTGATGTACAAATGTCTCAATGAATGTCTGTATACAATTACAGTACCTTTTAGAGGATCCAAGGCCCTGATGAAGCGGGGTATCCCATGAAACATGTTGGCCAGTACACTGGATCCCAAGGCCTAAAGTGAGACGTATATGATCGCATGTGTGAATATGTTTTTAACATATATATTAATCTTTTTGATATTGAATAAAACTTTAAGAATTGTTACATACCTTATGATTTGGTGTTTAATGTACATTTAAAATATCATTCAATCTTACGGTTTTCGTACTATTAAGCTATTAAGCACAGATCTGTCTAGCAGGCCAGAATACTTTTCTCAGCTTCAGTTAAAGTGGTTGTAAACCTAAAAAAAATGTATAAAATTAAATAAGCCATCTACATGGTACAGTAAAGGATGTCAAGTCATCTGTGCCCAGTCTTGCCACGAACAGTTAACCCAACACTGAGAAATCCTCTCCGCTTTATTGCTGGGTTAAAATGACACATGAAAAAAATTTGTGTCACCACACCCCCGCTGCTGTGACTAACATCTGATATCTGATGTATTTCTCTTAAGTAGGGATGAGCTTCGAGTTCGAGTTGAACTCATATTCGACTCGAACATCGGCTGTTCGCCAGGTCACCGAACAGCGAACGATTTGGGGTGTTCGCGGCAAATTTGAAAGCCACGGAACACCCTTTAAAAGTCTATGGGAGAAATCAAAAGTGCTAATTTTAAAGGCTTATATGCATGGTATTGTCATAAAAAGTCTTTGGGGACCTGGGTCCTGCCCCAGGGGACATGGATCAATACAAAAAAAAGTTTTTAAAACCGCAGTTTTTTCGGGAGCAGTGATTTTAATAATGCTTAAAGTGAAACAATAAAATCATAATATTCCTTTAAATTTCGTACCTGGGGGGTGTCTATAGTATGCCTGTAAAGGGGCGCATGTTTCCCGTGTTTAGAACAGTCTGACAGCAAAATGACATTTCAAAGGAAAAAAGTAATTTAAAACTACCTGCGGCTATTAATGAATTGCCGGTCCGACAATACACATAAAAGTTCATTGATAAAAACGGCATGGGAATTCGCCACAGGGGAACCCCGAACCAAAATTTTAAAAAGATGACGTGGGGGGTTCCCCTAAATTCCATATCAGGCCCTTCAGGCCTGGTATGGATATTAAGGGGAACCCCGGCCAAAAAATTTTTTAAAAAATAGCTTGGGGTCCCCCTCAAAATCTATACCAGATCCTTCAGGTCTGGTATGGATTTTAAGGGGAATCCCGCGCCAAAATTTAAAAAAAAATGTTCTTTGGTCCCCCCAAAAATCCATACCAGACCCTTATCCGAGCACGCAACCTGGCAGGCCGCAGGAAAAGAGGGGGAGACGAGAGAGCGCCCCCCTGAACTGTACCAGGCCACATGCCCTCAACATTGGGAGGGTGCTTTGGGGTAGCCCCCAAAACACCTTGTCCCCATGTTGATGGGGACAAGGGCCTCATCCCCACAACCCTTGCTCGGTGGTTGTGGGGGTCTGCGGGCGGGAGGCTTATCGGAATCTGGAAGCCCCCTTTAACAAGCGGACACCCAGATCCCGGCTCTCCCCCCTGTGTGAAGATGGAGGAAGAAACCAAAGGATGATAGAAGATAGAAGAAAGAAGATAGAAGAAAGAAGAAGCATTTAAATAAAGGAATTGTCAAAAACTGTCTCTTGTCATTTTTAACATTTTTGACACTTTTTTTGTGAAATGGTAGGGGTACCCCATTACCATTTCACACAGGGGGGAGGGCCGGGATCTGGGTGTCCCCTTGTTAAAGGGGGCTTCCAGATTCCGATAAGCCCCCCACCTGCAGACCCCCACAACCACCGGGAAAGGGTTGTGGGGATGAGGCCCTTGTCGCCATCAACATGGGGACAAGGTGTTTTGGGGGGCTACCCCAAAGCACCCTCCCAATGTTGAGGGCATGTGGCCTGGTACAGTTCAGGAGGGGGGTGCTCTCTCGTCCCCCCTCTTTTCCTGCGGACTGCCAGGTTGCGTGCTCGGATAAGGGTCTGGTATGGATTTTTGGGGGGACCCCACACCATTTTTTTTTTAATTTTGGGACAGGGTTCCCTTAAAATCCATACCAGACCTGAAGGGTCTGGTATAGATTTTGAGGGGGACCCCACGCCATTTTTTAAAAACAATTTTGGCCGGGGTTCCCCTTAATATCCATACCAGACCTGAAGGGCCTGGTATGGAATTTAGGGGGACCCCCCATGCCATTTTTTAAAAAATTTTGGTTCAGGGTTCCCCTGTGGGGAATTCCCATGCCGTTTTTATAAAGAACTTTTATGTGTATTGTCGGACCGGCAATTCATTAATAGCCGCAAGTAGTTTTAAATGACTTTTTTTCCTTTGAAATGTCATTTTGCTGTCAGACTGTTCTAAACATGGGAAACATGCGCCCCTTTACAGGCATACTATAGACACCCCCCAGGTACGAAATTTAAAGGAATATTACACTTTTATTGTTTCACTTTAAGCATTATTAAAATCACTGCTCCCAAAAAAACGGCCGTTTTTAAAACTTTTTTTTGCATTGATCCATGTCCCCTGGGGCAGGACCCAGGTCCCCAAACACTTTTTATGACAATAACTTGCATATAAGCCTTTAAAATTAGCACTTTTGATTATTCACGTTCGTGTCCCATAGACTTTAACGGTGTTCGCATGTTCGAACAAATTTTTTGCCTGTTCGTATGTTCTGGTCCAAACCGAACAGGGGGGTGTTCGGCTTATCCCTACTCTTAAGCACAAGCATGAGAGCAGGGGGAGTGTGTCCTCCTACACTACGCACAGGCACTGGGTAGCTTTGACATGTGCACATTGAAGAGGCCATGAGCACACTCTGAGTGCGACGTGCGCTCGCGGTGGGGACTGCCATGCGCACACTTTCCTATGTCCATGCATGAAGCTCAGCCGTGTAGCTCTGCTTGCCAGGAGGAGTGTAGAGATGGGAAGGGAGTCCTGTGACATCACGCCTCTGCCTCCCGAGCTCGGGCATTGAGACCCAACCACTCGTATCCTTGGTTTACATACAGACACAGGGAACAAGAATTGGAAAGTAAAAAAACATAGATTAAATTGGGAATGCCCATTACTATGGTGCCTTTGTTTTATATTAGATGCCCTGCAGGTTTACAACCACTTTAAGTAACAATTACAGGTCTTGTCCCTCCCCTAGACTATGACTGAACAGCAAAAGGACTGATGAGCCCATCTCCCTGTTCTCCTTTCTCCAGCATGCCCCCTCTGAGCTCTGTTGTACAGGGTATTGCAAGGCTGAAATCAAAATTAATTATTATATTTTAAGGAAATATAATGATATATTAATGAATATAGAGCAGCATCAATTTGTTTCTTTTTTATCTGCTTGGAGTTTAGCATTATAAAGGTTTTTTTTTACTACAAATAAAAAGGTACTAAACTATATACAAACACAATCACTAAATCTGATATAAGCGTTAACATATTAATGTCACTTCAGAATTAATTTATATTTTTAACTCTTTAATAAAATAGTTGTTTTTATGAAGGTCCTTATACAGGCACCACTATTACCACTGCACTAGAGACAGTTGCAATCAATACTTTCTACAGCTAATACGCCAAAGCTAATGGTGATAAACACACAAGAACATTACAGGGGTTTAAGAATTGGTCTTGATCCTGTGGTAAGTCACATCCACTCCATAAACAGAACAAACTTTGATCTTACTGCTTTGATGTAATGAGTTCCAGATCATATCAAAACAATATTTGCCTAATCCAAATGCTCATACAACACACACACACAACTCACAATATATTCTTTCAGAGGGCGATATTGCAGCAGCAGTTGGCAGACATTCAGGAGACGATCCTGCCACTCCCTGAACATCTGGGTTTTTTCAATACCAAGGGAGATTTTGGAGCAAAAAACGCAATACGACCACAAGCCGAACTCATAGGAGTTCCCCACAGCGTCTCTCTGGATCCCTACAGCGCCTTCCCCCAGTGCTCCAGCAATCACAGCGGCTCTGACTGGGACTGAACCATCACCTATCAGGTGTGAACTCACTCTTAGCTGTTAACATGCCCACTACCTAAAGATGTTTGTGAATGCATACTATTTTGTTTTTATCATATTTCATACAATAAAACTATACTGTACCAGTGGCTGCTTTACGCCTCTTTCTCTCCCCTCTTATTGCTCTCTTGTAGTGCTTGGGTTTCCAGTCTGTTTGGAGAGGCAGCCCCACTTAGCCAGCTGTTAGTAGTCAGTTAATTGGTAATAGCCCGTACCTCTGGGATTGTTGCTTTTGTTGTTTTTATATATTGTATCTTTCACTGTTTCCATTTCTGATACCTTTCAATCTTTATACATTGGCAGCCTATTTCCCCATACCTGCACTTGCAGCTGACTCCGGCCATTCTTTAGCACCACTGCACAGCCCCATACAATATTTATTTTGACTAGACAGATCATCTTTTCCTTAGCAGATGTAGCATTAAGTATATGTGTTGGTTTTTAATATTTGGCATGGTTTTGCACAGGTTAATTCACAACCTCTGTCTATAGTGTGTGACCTGACACATCCTGGGAAGAAACTATATATTCCACAATCCTCAAGTCTCTCTAGACTCTCTAACTAGATCTGACACAGACCCAGCAGACAGAGCATTCACAGAAAGCCGAAGAGCTCAATCTCTCATGCAGATGAGGGCTACACAATAACTAGATCTAACACAGACCCAAGCAGACAAAGCATTCACAGATACTCAAAGAGCTCAATCTTTCAGCTAAATGATGTGGTTTATCACATTGGTGCTCCCACATTTATGATGCAACACAGAGTGGATGGCAAGGCATGCTTTGGACATTGTGTGAGTGATCCAGAACAGAAGGTTGTTCTGTCCCCTTGGTGCATAGTGACCGGCTGATTGCGCATAGGAAAATTGCTGTAAAGAGTCCATGTTTGTTTCACTTTCTTAATTTGTTTTGTAGTATTTTGTAGTGTTTGTATGATCTTTGCCTTTCTGACCCTGTTTGACATTATTGGTTGTAATTTTGCATCTGTTTAGTAAACTGCAAAATACAGTTACTCTCCATCTGATCATTTAGTTGATTTCCCATCCTGTTACATAAAGAGGGGACCAAAGTTGTTTCCTGGGTTAGTGAATACATCCACTGATATGTTTCAGGGCCATGCCCCTTTATCGGAGTGGGAAGATGAGGTACTCCTTCCTTTACATATGCTGGGAGGACTGAAGAACTGGCACCCAGAAATGTTCCTTGGCATAAGGCAAGCGGAATGAGACTAGTACACAGACCAGGGCCATAACTGATTGACAGGTCAGTCCAACGGTACAGAAAACTTGAAGAAGTACTTTTCCTAAAGGTAAACTTTGTTTTTTTATGATTATTTATTTTATGATTTTATTTTGGCAAATGTTACAATTTTTTTACTTACGCAAGTGTTACATTTTTATCTCAAGAAGAACTTTATTTAACAAGCATTAAAGAAATATTGCAGGTTCCGGAGCAACACAGATCTGATACATTCAAATTTCTTTTTTTTTTCCGTTCAAAAACCATTATAAGCAGGAACATTTTCACGGCATAGTCATAGTCATAGTCACAGGTATGTAAGAAACTACATTTAGAGAAAACCACAATACAGATGTAAATTCTACCGCTCCACAGTTATAATAGAGGATCCACAATAAGATCTAATAAGATCTACCGGGGCTAAACCAGGGACATCCAACCAGGGAGCCCAAAGCTTGTCAAATTTCCTACAGCTGCCCCTGTGCTGGTAAATATATTTTTTCAACCTTATAGTGTTACCTATTTGGGCTATCCACTCCTTCGCTGTGGTGGGCTCTGTAGACTTCCTCGAAATCTATTTTCTAGCCTGAAAAAGGGCTCTAGTTATAGCTTGTTTGGGGGCCTCTTCCACAGGAACATCATCTATGATACCCAGCAAACATTGTATAGGCTCCTTTCTAAGCTGAACCTGAAAAACCCGGTTAATAATATTTACTACCTCCTTCCAGTAAATTTGCAGTTTTGGGAATCTCCATAAAAGGTGAATCAAATTGATTGCATGATCTCTCATGCAACGAGTGCAGGCGGGACCATCTCGCACACCCATTATCACTAGTCTAGCCGGTGTATAATGAACATGTAAGAGTAAATATAACTGAGACAGTCGTTGAGCCATGTTTAGAGAGCATTGCGTAACTGCCTCCTCTCATTGTTTCTCCTCAAAAGTCCCAACTTCTCGTTTCCATTAGGATATCACCTTACTGGTACCATCTGGGAAGGACATATTAAGCATCATAGCTGCAGGAGATAAACCCCTTGTAAAAAGTAACCTCATGCATGTAGTTAAAAATTCACGATTCAGCAACTTTTTGAGCCCTAATGGGTGCTGAATTTGTATATAATAGCATTGATGAGGGAAGCCTAAACTCTACCAGGAAAGCAAAAAGGTATGCAACTTGCCATTAGTAAATATTTTTCGCAAATGAGTAACCCCATTCAGTTATATACACAAATAAGTGCGCAATAACAGCAAATGAATAATAACAAAAATTGCAAAGAAAAAAGTGAAAAAAATGTGAAAAAAGATCCAATAAACTATCAAAAAGTGTCCTCTGAAAAATAATAAAATTATAACTCCAAATACCAAGTGCTCCATAGGTGCCTTAGTATGGAATCTTGAAAGTCCATGCTATTATACGATGTATGACAAACAAAGCCTCTTACCAGAGAAGATGGATCCCAGATTATATGGATCAAAAGCCCTTGATTTGATTCTGATCAGCTGCAGTACTCCTCTCCTTCAGCTTTCTCAGGAGACTTGGTAATGTTGGTTTGTCTAGATATGGAATTACTTCTAATATATCTCCAAAGTACTCCAAACTCCAGCGGTAGCCCTATTGAGTGCTCACCAGCACGAGGAGTTATCAAGAAGGGAGAGACTCCATAGTGCAGTATGTTTTAATAACATTTATTGAGCAGTTCCATTGCACTTTACAAATTAAATGAAAGGCTTCAGCAAAAAACAGCCGCAGACCTTGTCCTGCAGGTTAGAGCGTGGTGACTTCACAGATAGTAGCTCTACCCGATGCATTTCCCTGTAGGAAACATCTCCGGTCCCAGTCGATGCTTCTTACAGGGAAATGCTTCTAAACAGGGCAAGGTTCAGGAGCTGTCATGCCCTGGCTTCCTCAGTAGCCTGGAGGGCACACATAGTAAAACTTGTAACAGTAACTTGGAGAACTGAACTGTTTATAGGGTAAATGGTCCTTTGACCCACTGGTCGCATAGCTGCCAGCTAGAACCCAACTCCAATTAAGGTTGAAAGCAATAAGCACTGGGTAAAGAACTTTTTGTGCACGCTCTTTGTAGAAAAAAATCAACTCTCATTCTCAGTACATTCTCAGCAAGTGGAACAAAATATAATGTAACCCCAGGTTTTATAGACATAATCGCCCTATAGGAGGTAAGTAAAGCTCAGTACTCTTCTGCTGCAGACCTCCTGGCATTGTGAAAAGCATTTTCATTGGCATCCAGCCAAGCTGAGGCATCTGTTGCATTTTCAAAGAAATAGGCCTGAAGCCTTGCAGGGTAGAGCATAGCATATGGAGCCTGTCATTTCTGGGGATGCTTTTTAACCTCAGAAAAGCAAGCCCTGCGTTTTTGAACTTCAGAGGAAAAATCAGGATAGAAGGAGAGGCGTACACCATTAAAATGAATGTTTTGTCTCTCGCGGGCCAAACGCAGAATGATCTCCCTGTCTCTGTAGTGCAGCATCCGAGCCAGGAGTGGACGAGGAGGGTGCCCCAGTGGTAGGGGCCTTGTAGGGACTCTATGAGCTCTCTCAACTGCATAGAGTGACGTAAAGGCCTCTTTTCCAAAGATGTCTAGTAGCTACCTCTCCACAAAGTCCATGTGGTCTCTACCCTCCACCTTCTCTGGTAGACCCACAATGCTCACATTATTATGTCTCAACCCATTTTCAAGGTCATCAGCTTGCATATCAATGGCTTTGGCCAGTCTAGTATTCGATTGTGTCTCTCTAATTAATGGGGGAAGCTTGTTCGCTATGTCACTGATCTTACTCTCAGCAGCGGTTGTTCTTACCCTGATTTTTTGCAGATCTTGTCTTATCAAAACCACCTCTTCCTTCAGCCCTCCTAAGCATGCTTGCAGTGTTTTTACCAATGTAGTACACTTATTGACTGCCCTCAAGGTCTCTGCTAAGGTTGGCTGCTCATTCTCTTCCCCCTCTTCCTTGCCTTCTTCTAGCTTTGCTGCTGGTGGTTCTGGCTGGTCTGTAATGGCAGCCAGTGCCAGATCCCCCTCTTCCTCCTCCCACTTTGGGGTCTCTCCCTCAGCTATAGCCTCCACCTCAGTATCCATGGGATCGGCCGGCCCAGCCAGCTTCTGTGCATAATATTGCATGTCCATGGGGGGATCACCTGCATTCGCTCTAGGGGTCTTAGGTGGTTTACCCATGGCCTCCTTGGACTTCTCCCCGCCACACAAGCTATACTGCGGGAGGGCCGCGGTGGTGCCATGTTGTTGCTCTGAGCGATGGGCTCCTTGTTTTTGTGGGTTACTATTGTGAACCAGGTAGGGCCAAACATGCCAGAAGAGTGACTAGGGGTACTGGAACCCTCAGGTGTCCAAGAAGTGAGCAAGATCAATTCAAGGTAACTAGCGGGAGCTCTGTGAAAAGTGCCTGTTCACATGCCATTCCTGGCCATGCCCCCCCCCCCAAGCTTTTAGTTTAATGACTTATCTCTGGTGCATCTAGGCACTTTTCTTGCATATGGTCATAATCTAATAATCACTGAGAGCACGCACATTGGGATATAAATTACAGACATTCAGACTGAGAGCATGCTTACCTGGGAATAGACCTAAACTACACTGGAGTCCTCCACACATACAGTATCTCACAAAAGTGAGTACACTCCTGACATTTTTGTAAATATTTTATTATATCTTTTCATGTGACAACACTGAAGAAATTACACTTTGCTACATTGTAAAATAGTGATTGTACAGCTTGTATAACAGTGTAAAATAAATTACAGACATTCAGACTGAGAGCATGCTTACCTGGGAATAGACCTAAACTACACTGGAGTCCTCCACACATACAGTATCTCACAAAAGTGAGTACACCCCTGACATTTTCGTAAATATTTTATTATATCTTTTCATGTGACAACACTGAAGAAATTACACTTTGCTACAATGTAAAATAGTGATTGTACAGCTTGTATAACAGTGTAAAATTTCTGTCCCCTCAAAAAAACTCAACACACAGCCAATAATTTCTAAACCACTGGCAACAAAAGTGAGTACACCCCTAAGTGAAAATTTCCAAATTGGGCCTAAAATGTCAATATTTTGTGTGGCCACCATTATTTTCCAGCACTGCCTTAACCCTCTTGGGCATGGTGTTCACCAGAGTTTCACAGATTACCGATGGAGTCCTCTTCAACACCGCCATGACGACATCATGGAGCTAGTGAATGTTAGAGACCTTGCGCTTCTCCACCTTCCATATGAGAATGCCTCACAGATGCTCAATAGGGTTTAGGTCTGGAGCCATGCTTGGTCAGTCCATCAAGGCAGTGATCGTCTTGGAGGTGTGTTTGTGGTTATTATCATGTTGAAATACTGCCCTGTGGCCCAGTCTCCGAAGGGAGGGGATCATGCTCTGCTTCAGTATGTCACAGTACATGTTGGCATTCATGGTTCCCTCAATAAACTGTAGCTCCCCAGTGCCATCAGCACTCATGCAGCCCCAGACCATGACACTCCCACCACCATGCTTGACTGTAGGCACACTTGTCTTTGTACTCCTCACCTGGTTGCCGTCACACCCGCTTGACACAATCTGAACCAATTAGGTTTATCTTGGTCTCATCAGACCACTGGACATGGTTCCAGTAATCCATGTTCTTAGTCTGCTTGTCTTCAGCAAACTGTTTGCGGCTTTCTTGTGCATCATCTTTAGAAGAGGCTTCCTTCTGGGATGACCAATTTTAAGGGGACGACCCACCCCTTCAACCTCTGCAGCAATACTGGCAGCACTCATACGTCTATTTCCTAAAGACAACCTCTGGTTTTGACGCTGAGCATGTGCACTCAACTTCTTTGGTCGACCATGGCGAGGCCTTTTCTGAGTGGAACCTGTCCTGTTAAACCACTGTATGGTCTTGGCCACCGTGCTGCAGCTCAGTTTCAGGGTCTTGGCAATCTTCTTATAGCCTAGGCCATCTATATGTAGAGCAACAATTCTTTTTTTTCAGATCCTCAGAGAGTTTTTTCCCATGAGGTGCCATGTTGAACTTCCAGTGACCAGTATGAGAGAGTGAGAGCAATAACACCAGGTTAAACTCACCTGCTCCCCATTCACACCTGAGACCTTGTAACACTAAAAATATTGACACTTTGGGCTCAATTTGGACACTTTCACTTAGGGGTGTACTCGCTTTTGTTGCCAGCAGTTTAGATATTAATGGCTGATGTGACTAACGCGGGTATCAGGTCCCTCACACCACACTGTCACTTACGTAACAATGTCCCTCTCAGTTGTGCCCAGCACAAAGATTTTCCATCTTGCAGAACCAAAATCTAGGCAGCCTGAAAGGACGATTGTCACTGAGCTAATTACACAATTAACCCTTTAACTGCCACCACTGACATTTGTTTAGGAAGGGTCAGGATTTCCATCAAATTAGCAATACCAATTTTTATTTCAGAATAAGCGTCTGCAACACACACTGCCACCACAGACAGGTCTGCTCAGAGGCCTTACTCTAAAACAGTAGCACTCTTCAAGGGGCAGGTTCATTTATAACTTGCATTAAGAGCTTTAGAGACAAGGTTAACACTTTTCAACATAAGGGTTTAATATGAAAAGGTCAAAGTTGGTGCAAATAAAACATTTACAGAAAAAAGATGTTTCAAAGAGATAACAACAATATACAGCCACAAAGAATTAAGATAGAATTGGGGAAGAAGAATACTTGCAATTAATGTCTGAGGGTTGATCAGATTTCGATCGATGAGCTTGGTAATCCGTTCTCAAACTTGTTAGATGTTCCTGATTGGATGGTAAAAGGAGAACTGACCATTGTCTTGGCATCTCCTCTTTTCTGTTAGATCAAAGTGGTGTTGACAGTGACCAGTAACCAATCATCTGGTCATCTTGTTTAGGGGTTGGTTGCTGGGAGGTGTCTGCACTCATGACCTAGTCCTAGGTACACTTTGTGAAACATATTCATATCTCTGCATCTATAGTGTTTACAGACTGCAAATACCCATATTATTGTTCAGCGTGAGATTTCCTTTAAAACAGATATAAACATGCCATGTCTCCAATGTCTAGCTTACCTAGGAGGAAAAGGGGGTACCAGTGGTTTCCCATATGATCTGACATAGGGGTGTCTGGACTTGAAATGTTACAAATCATCTGAGGAAACTAAATATGTCCATATTATGGCTGTGCTATTATTACTATGAAGCATGCTGAACTGTCATACTTATTCCACTGTTTACGACCGATATCTGCTGGTTCTCTGAATTGAGAGGGTGACAGTTTTATGATAGGCCTGGACATCCTGCCAGGCCAACATTAGCTGTTTTTACAGACCTAGCCTAGTCCTGCATTCTCTGTTGAGATAACAGTTCATTTAAAAAATAAAGCCTATGAATTCCTGAATGTTAAACTGTTAGACAAGCTGTCATGGCTGCTGTAAGGTTCTCAATGTGTCATTTCTTCAGTGTTGTCACATGAAAAGATATAATAAAATATTTACAAAAATGTGAGGAATGTACTCACTTTTGTAAGATACTGTATTTGAAATGGTTTGCTACCAAAATGTTTTTTTAAAACAAAACATTTTTGCAGATTTTCCTTACTAAAAAATAGATCTGACTGTCAGGCAGTGCTGGGACAAGGTCATTCAGCGCCCAGGGCAAACATGCCAAACTGCGCACCCCGGGTTGTGCATGGTTTAAATGCTCATTAATGCCTAGTACACATGATGAGAACATTGGATGAAAACAGGGGCATTTGGAGCGATTGTCTGATAATCTGATCAATAGTACACAGCTTTCAAGAGCTGATTACGTCAGTTCATGTGAAAATATCACAAAATAAGCACAAAAAGAGAACAGAACTAATGATTTTCATGTAATTAGTATGGTATTTGCACGAAAAAAAAAAAATCTGCGTGTAGCAAGGTCCCAGGCCTCCTTTGGTTTAATGAGAATCTCCAGGGCCAGAGATCGCTGACATCCTTCTGTATATGGTGGGTTGTGCGCCATAGTGGGTACAAAGTAGTTAAAGTCACTGGGCAGTTCCTAACTCAAAGTGTAACAGTTCCTTCACTTCCACTACAATCACTTATTGTAGTTATTCAGCTCACTGAGCTTCCAGCAGTCTCTCTCACTAGACTAGATGATTATCTGCCATAGAATCCCCTGAGCTCCTCCAATATTCACTGTAGTATCTTCCTAAAGCATCACCACCCCCCCCCCCCACACCCCCTCTCTGCTGGGGTCCCTAGCTTGGCACTCAAGATACTTCTCAAGCCTCACCTTCACTCCACTGGCCTGCTTGGTCCCTGGCTTGACACACAAGGCTGCTCTGCAAGCATCACCTCCGCTGGCTGGGTCCCTGGCTTGATACCCACTGAAGTTTCCCGATTCTCCACCGTCCCCGGTTGGTGAGAATACTGCTCCGGTACTTGCTTCAGCTACTCACTGTGGTCCCTGGTAATAAAGTGGTAGATCCCTTAGTGGCGACAGCTTCCCCTCTACCTCTGACCACGACAGGTTCTCTGGCCAGCAGAACCGTCACTTCTGGTTAGACTGCATGCCGCAATCCCAACCCTGCGCTGCTCTCTTGCTTCTGAATAGGCCCTCAGACAGCCTAGCAGCCAGATGTGCCTGGGTTAGGCCCAATCTCCGGCCTAGCAGCCAAGCAATACAACACACGTCCACCCAGACAGCCATCCAGGTGGCACAGAACACAGATCACCTAACTCCATCCAAATATATAGGCTCCCCCAGCAGGCCAAGGAATCCAAGAAAACCCCTGCCCATTGGCTGAGATACCCCATATATCCATAATCTGACCTTGCATTGTCCTTCTCTTATCTAATGCCACCAGGTACCCGGTCACCTAGTGTTAGAAGAGAAAAGTGCAGCAGTGCCAGACTTAGGAAGAAATCAGATGATCCCTAACAATTAGCCAAGGTAGCTACCCCTGGCAGGTACATTTAGGAGCAACCCTGCCTAAACTCCAGGGTGCTACATGCGCATGCTTGGAAATGAAAGAATACATTGCAATACATCATTTCTGAAGTTGTATTCTGTCTAATGAGAATTTTTGTAACTTTAGTAACCTATTTGTTTTCCATTTGAGACCAGCATTGTGTGTATGAGCCTTTTATTCTAGGAGCAGAGGATTACGATAAAACCACCTAACCTGGCACACATGCATAGGTTTTTTTTTCATTTAGACATTGGGCTGAATTTAAAAAAAACTCTAAGGCTGGGTTCACACTAGTACAAATTGTATGTGGGTTTCCCCGCATCCAATTCGCATGTCAGGAGATTGTGGCCGGCTCCCTATGGAAAATTGCACGGGGGTCCTGTGGGTCTTCTGGTCCGTTTCAGGTCTGAATTCAGCCAAAAATTCAGACCAAAATCAGGCCTGCAACGGAGAACAGGGATGCACCGGACCCCCTGCTGTGAGCCGCTCCACACAGCAGTGTGAACCCAGCCGCACAAGCATCCACAAGAGAGGTGGATGCTTAAACCCCCTTTACCAAGACGTATTCTGACAGTGGGGACTCTCTGTCAGAATAAATTGATCAACGCTGCAGCTGATTGGCTGCAAGCCGCTGGTCGAGCAAGGGTTTCCACAGTCCCATTCTACAGAAGCTGATCTGATGGGGCGGCTTCTAACAGGCAACGCCACACATAGATCAAAATTCAGCTGGTCCCTGTTAAACCGAATGAATTGTGATCTGTGTGCACCCAGCTTTACCTTATTTCTTGCTCCACTAGGCTCTCCCAGTGCTGTGATTGGTCCAGTGGCGCTCCTGGGTGAATTGTGAGTGGCTGTGGTCACACTCCAGCCTCATCATACCATACAGTATTAATGTTCCTGAATGATATATAATAATTCTGAGGTCTGGGTGGAGGGAGGAGACCACTGCATCTGGCCCCAGCATTGTTTTCCCCCAGCATTGCAAGGGTGGACTTTTTTACTTTGGGCTGCATTAGCTCACCTGATGTTTGTGGTCAAATCTTTCCATAGGTTAGAAATATACTGGGATTTTTCAGGTGATACATAGATGTATTCCACATACATACTATATTTTATTAAAATGCATGATTTTCATAAAGATACAGTGTGTGTGTGCAATATATCTATGTAGAGCCTGAAAAGTCCCAGTATATTTCTAACCTATTTATAAACATTTTACTTTCACTTTAGTAAACCTGCACTGCAAGGGTCAGTACAGGTTTACAGCACAGCATTGCACAGTGTGGATAGCATAACAGGTCTGTATTTACAGGAGGAGAAAATCAGTCTGTTATCTGTCACTTCTTATCTTCAGTTGGCTGGAGGAGAGAGGAAAGCTCTGATGTAGGCTGAGCAGGAAGCAGTGATCAGGGCTGCAGTGTAGTGCTGTCTGCCTGCTCCGCCCACCTGTACTGGAGCTCTCACTGTCCAATCCAGCCGCCCAGCCTGTCAGGGATCTGTGCCCAGGAGAGTGTTTCTGTCCTTTCTGGGGAAGGCTGCAACAGGTATGGGCACATTCTCGGCTCTGCTTTTGGACAGAATTAGCATCACAGAGGCTGAGACAAAGCATGATGCTCCAGTGTTTTGGTGCCCCCTCCTACACTCCGCCCAGGGCAGTGGCCCCTCCAGCCCCTGCCTTGTACCGGCCCTGCTGCAAGGTAATTCTTACCTAAGCTGCATGTGCAATGTCTAGCAGATATATTGTGTGACTACAATCAGGGAAAATAGCAATTAATTGCTAACGGCTGGAGCAAATAGCTCCCAGTGATGCAACCCACAAAGTAGCATGTGCTAGCAATCATTCACACTCATTGTTGGCATTGTGTGATGTTATAAAAAATTTATTGCTACCACATACTTCTACTGTGAAGTTTATGCCATCGAGAGTCTATGGCTGCTGTCCACTCACACATGTGTGCTTAGCTTGACCTTTGTATGTTAAAAATGGTACTTAATACATGAAGTTGGATCATTACAGTTGTTTTTAGTGGTACAGTCCACTGCACATGAATGCCCTGTACACACTGTAGGATTTTCCGACAACAAAATCCATGTTTTTTTTCCGACGGATGTTGGCTCAAACTTGTCTTGCATACACACGGTCACACAAATTTTGTTGGAAATTCCGAACGTCAAGAACGCGGTGACGTACAACACGTACGACGAGCTGAGAAAAACGAAGTTCAATAGCCAGTGCGGCTCTTCTACTTGATTCTGAGCATGCGTGGAACTTTCTTGCATCGGAATTGTGTACACACGATCAGAATTTACGACAATGGATTTTGTTGTCGGAAAATTTGAGAACCAGATCTCAAATTTTGTGTGATGGAAATTCTGATGGAAATTGTCCGATGGAGCCTACACACGGTCGGAATTTCCGACAACAAGCTCCTATAGAACATTTTCCGTCTGAAAATCCTATCGTGTGTACGGGGCATAAGGATGTGGCAATATATGTTCCCTAAAGATATGAAGCTGAGTGGTTGCAATACCCCTCTAGTACTGCTGTCAAAAAACTGAAATCAGTCATCTCTCTTTATATTACACATGATCATTCGGATATTGCATTACCTATGTTTTGAATTATGTGTCTGTACTACTTTCAAATTAAAAGCAAAAAGAGAGAGAGAGAGAACACCCTGAAGTAGCTTAATGTAAGTAGGAGGCCAGAATTACTTCATAGACATAAGTATAGTTTTGGCTGAAGGAAACAGAATCACAAAAAAAGGAATTAAGCACAAAATTAGAAATAATGGGTTTGCTGCTTATGGTGAACATTTGGTATATTTCAATCTGCCAACTACAGAGAGAGATATTGTTATCTATGATGACTGGCTGTGACTACTGGTGTCAGAAAGTGACAACGGTAAGAAAAGCTTTCACAGCTGTCTACACTTCTTCTTTCCCCTCACGAATACATTTAAATGAGATATTTATTGGAATTTTCAAGATCTGACTTTTTTGCACTTTTGTTATTATTTCACCTTTTCATATATCACAATTTTAACATTTTCATAAGGAAAACCTAAGGCACTTGTCAAAAATGTAATAAAAGTTTGACGTCATGGTACTTCTTTATAAGGTCTGCACAGGATTAGCTAAACGAAGCAAGTAACAAATATTATAATCCATTATAAATAGGTGATGCTTCTCCTATGTGAAAACATTTTCATTTTTTATTTCCCTTTTCTTCTTTTATACTCTAACGTTGTATGATAGTGAAGGACAACAAAACATGAATTAGTTCTATTAGTACATTCTAATAAGGACACAGCCAGTTATAATTGTTATGGAGTATTAAAGGGTCTGTGTCTTAGATTATTATGGACCCATTGTTTCACAAATGACAGGCTTAGGTTGACTGTGCTCTATGCTCTCTGATGCTACCACACAAAACCGTTTTTTCCGTCGGAATAAACTCTGAAGGTTTTTCCGACGGAGTTCCGCTGAAACTGTCTTGCTTACACACGATCACACCAAAGTCCGACCATCTAGAACGTAGTGATGTACAACACATACGAGAAAAAGGAAGCTCAATAGCGAGTAGCCAATAGCTGCTGTCTTGTACTTGCTTCAGAGCATGCGTCATTTTTGATCCGTCAGAACAGCATACAGACGAGCGATTTTCCCAATAGGAACTGATTCTGTCGGAAAGATTTAAAACATGTTCTATTTCTAGGTCCGTCAGAATTTTCAAAAAAAAAAGTCCGATGAGGCCCACACATGATCGGAATGTCCGATGAAAAGATTCCGTCTAACTTTTCCTGCCAGAAAGTCTAACCGTGTGTACGTGGCATTCAACTGCCTGCCTGATCGAATATAAATAGAATGGAGTGTTTAGATTTGTACTCATATTACTTTGCGTAAACCTAAAGAAGATCTAACAGAAATGCGGGCATTGAGAGATACACTATATTGTTAAAAGTATTGGGACGAGGAGATATTCATTACTATTTACCACCAAATGAAAGCCAGATTTGCCCTGAAAAAAACTGTATAATCCACCTGGATACGCAAAGTAATTGTGATGATATGCACAGTTTTACTAACACATGTAGTGTCAACACATGACATTTACAGCAGCTATAGGCTAAGGGACGTACTGGTATCTCGCTCAGGACATGCACACTGGTGTGCCCCCTGGGGCGTACAGTGGCACAATCAAGTGGACACAGCGGATCGCGGTGCTCGGTAACCAGCTGCTGTGAGTGGCCAGGGTATCATGTGATCGCTATGACCAATCATAGCAATCATGTGATAACATGTAAGCAAAACTGTCAAAAATAGCTTCCATTCATGCTTTCTTGCTATTCTGATGCTGTGATTGGCCCACAGCTATAACATAATACCTGGCCCCTGTATCATGTGATTAGCTGTAGCATCACAATTGTAAGCAAGCTGTCATAAATAAAAGCTGTAACAGTGTGAGCAACTATGGTGACACTGAACTACTCAGATGACAGCTTGTAAAAAAAAATGCAAAAAAAGAAAAGAATGTTTTAAAAAAAAAAAAAAATTGATATATATATATATATATATAATCCTTTTTAAACATTTGTTTCTTTATTTACATCTTTTTTTTCTTTTCTTCTTTTTTACATACAGTCACCAGTCAGTATTCCTGATCACTGCCACACCAGTCATTTGATGCCACTGTACTGACTGCACTGCTTACAGTATGTAAAAAAAAAAATTGTGGAAAAACAAAAACTTGCAATGATTCTTACTAAATACCTTGGACTGTCTACTCCCAAAAAAGGGGTCATTTGGGGGGTATTTTAACTGTCCTGGCATTTTAGGGCCTCAAAAAATGAGATGGGCTGTTAGTACACCAAGGTTGATCAATTTTCAAATATAAATACCATAGTTTGTAGACTGTATAACTTTCACACAGACTAAATGGTGATTAAATACCACCAAAAGAAAACTCTATTTGTGCGGCAAAAAAAAATTATATAAATTTTATTTGCGTACTGTGTTGCATGACTGAGCAATTGCCAGTTAAAGTAGTACAGAGTTGCCCTGATCGTGAAGGGGAAAACCTCCTGGGGGTCAAGTGGTTAAGATGCCCATATGTTCTCCACCGTTTTAACTTGACCCTCCCAAATATATGTTAGAGGTGTCAAGGTTCAGTGGGCAATATGACAAAAATTTGGGCCACATGCCCCCTTCTAAAATAAATTTGGGAAGTTACACTGAATATTTACTATAAAGTAACAGGTACACAAATACAATCAAATCCCCAAATAATTATTTTATCCCTGATACCTGGATCCATTAGAGTGGTTAAAAAAAGATGTGCTCTGCCACTTTTTGATGGCAGCTAGGGCCATCCTCCCCCCGGCATTGTAAAGCCCCTGAAATTCCAAATATAGCTGAATGGGTAAGTGAGCTGGACACTATTATAGACCAAGAATCAGATTATTAGTGTTTGAACATGGCAAGTAAATATTATCACTTTTTTGGTCCTTATTTATGCAGTCTCTCAATGTAAGTGTTTCCAGCCGGTGAGTTACACTCAACACTCAGGCATGAAACAGTATGTGAGTCTTTTTTTTTTTTTTTTTTTTGCTCAATCAGTGGGTTGAACGAAAGTAAATAACTTGATTCCCCCATTCACACACTTGATGAGACTTCCCTGCCATCAGAATGCACTAATCAGCACCACCAGCTGTAGCTAGCATCGCTGATCAAAATAACATTTTCCAATAGGCTGGTTGAACCATAAGTCGATCGATAGATCGACTTGTGTACAACCAGACTCCCTATACATGAATCAAAATTCAGCCATCCCTGCTGAACAGGCTGAATTTCGATCCATGTTTGGTCAGCTTAAGTTATATCATAGTTTCAGCCTGTGATATCTGGATCTCTGATTCTGTCTCCTTGTGTCTCTCCTTCCAGTCTCTCTCCCAATTCCTTCCAGGTTGTTTCCCAGCACAGGTATGTACACCCTTACCTCTCCAGATCCTTTCTCTCTTTGCCTCTCTGTACCAGGATCCCTAACCCTCCTTAAGACTCTCTCTCTTTCTCTCTAGGCTCAGAAGGTGTTTTTTCTTGTGTAATGTATAAAAACAATATTCATATTTATTTAGAAGGGCACTCGCAGGATTTTTCTCTTTCATTTACATGTCAACCTGGGTGTGGCCTTTATCTTTTAGTATCCACTGTTGCTGACTACGACAATGTCACCTCACACCACATTGTTTTTAGAAGATGTTGTGCAGTGATATGGTTTAAAAAGTCCATCTATAGAGTTCCATAAATTATTTTCACTTAAAATTACTGTAAAAAAAATTGACTAAAAAGATGTCTCTCTATTTTTTGTTTCCAGGTGGGCTCACCCCCTAAGCAGTTTAAACTTCACATTTAACCATTTTTGGTAGATCCATTGACCTTCTTTTTGCAATAGTGTCCGTACTGTATTTCCCCCACTCCAGTTTCCCTTAATTTGTTCCATCACATAGAATTTCATATATTTGAGATTGTAAGCATGTTTTGCAGTAAAATGGGCCAGTCTACATAGTCAGCCATTGCTCATTGTAACATGGATCTACATCGCTACATTTTAACCACTGGAATGTGTGATTGATATCAGGTTTACATCTGGTCAAAGATTTTTTTTCTTGTAAAAGATATTAGGCTAGTTTGTTTACCAGTCAACATGCTGGGTTTAGGTCAAATTAAAGTTTCAGGGGCCCAAAAACTCATCCTTAGTCCACACTGCAGAGCTCTGTGGACTGGCCCTGGGGATAGAAATGGCTTCTAATTCTGTACACTTTTCATAGCTAGTGTTTGGGGCTGTGGAAGGATTAGCAAAAGAGGAGGAGGAAGAAAGGAGCACATGACTACTGCTGGCAAGTAAGTGGCTGCTCTGTACCTAAGAGGAGTGGAGAAGGAGACACAAGGGTGCATTATCAGCACTTGCAGGCAAGTGGCTGCTCTGTGCCTGTAAGATGCAGTGGCGGCTGGTGCTCAAAATTTTTTGGGGGGGCGCAAACAATCTGGAAAACTCTGAAATATACTAAAAAAAAAATATCAATTTCAGCCTCACTGTGCCTATCAAATGCAGCCACTGTGCCAACAATTGCAGCCACTGTGCCATCAAATGCAGCCACTGTACCATCATATGCAGCCGCTGTGCCCAGCAAATACAGCCACTGTGCCCATCATATGCAGCCACTGTGCCTAGCAAATGCAGCCACTGTGCCCATAAAATACAGCCAATGTGCCCATCAAATACAGCCACTGTGCCATCAATTACAGCCACTGTGCCCATCATATGCAGCCACTGTGCCCAACAAATACAGCCACTGTGCTCATCATATGCAGCCACTGTGCCAAGTAAATATAGCCATTGTGACCATCTAATACAGCCACTGTGCCCATCAAATACAGCCATTGTGCCATCAATTACAGCCACTGTGCCCATCATATGCAGCCACTGTGCTTCAAGATACACACCCCCCGCCTATCCCCGTCATAGCATTTCATGCGTCCGGTGTCTTGAAAGGGCACATGAATAGGGAGGGTGGTGTTGGGGGAACACTGCACGGGCCTCCACTGGTTTGTCAGCCAGTTCACTACCTTCTACCCATGTTGTGGCTATATAACATGGCCACTCTGAGATAGAAAAGGCAAATCTGACCTGATTTGCACAAGTATGTGGTGAGTATGTGGTGACATGCTGCAAACAAAGGGCAGTTTTGCCTTCATCTGCAACAAATGTATATGTGGTCCCAAAATAAAAAAAGGCCCTAGAAAAAGAATATAAAATACACCTCCCAAAAAAACGAAAACCCGGATTTGGGGAAAGGTGGTAAGCCTCTAGCAGAAGGATCCTACACTTTTTGCTGCTGCTTGCCCTTTCCCCTGGCAATAGGTTTTTCTCCTTCATTTACCACTGCCTGCCCTTTCCCCTGCATTGTGAAAAGGCAGACAACATATATCTGTAGGGTTTCCCTCTGCAGCTTTGGCACCACCTCCCTGAGCTATATAACTAAATAATATATACAATGCTGTGAAAAAGTATTTGCTCCCTTTCTGATTTTTTATTTTTTTGCATATTTGTCACAGTTAAATGACTCAGATTATCAAGGCGAAAAAGCTGTCCAAACCTGCCTGGCTTTATGTGTAGTAATTGCCCCTTAAACCTAATAACTGGTTGTGCCAAATCAGGCGTTTGCGATTAGTCTTTTATATTGCTGTACAGCATCTCAATTGGATTTAAGTCTGGGCTTTGACTAGGCCACACCAAACCTAAATTTTGCTTTGTTTGAACCATTTGGAGGTGGACTTGCTGTTGTGTTTCAAATCACTGTCCTTCTACATAACCCAAGTGCACTTGACCTTTAGATCACAAACTGATGGCCAGACATTCTCCTTTAGGATTTTCTGGTATAGCTCAGGATTTATGGTTCCATCAATTATGGTAAGTCCTCCAGGTCCTGAAGCTGCAAAGCTACTCCAGACCATCAGGCTACCACCACCATGCCTGACTGTTGATATGATGTTGTTATGAATGCTGTATTAGTTTTATGCCAGATGTAACGGGACGCACACCTTCAAAAAATTTACGTTTTTTGTCTCATCAGTCCTCAGAATATTTTCCTAAATGTCTTGGGTATAATCAAGATGTTTTTTGGTAAATGTGAGATGAGCCTTTGTGTTCTTTTTGGTCAGTAGTGGCTTTGGCCTTGGAACACTCCCATGGATGCCATTTTTGCCCAGTCTCTTTCTTAGGCAAGTGAGGCCTGCAGTTCTTTAAATTTTGTTCTGGGTTCTTTTATGACCTCCTGGATGAGCCGTTGTCATGCTCTTGGAGTAATTTTTGTAGGCCTGACACTCCTGGTAAGGTTCACCACTGTTCCAAGTTATCTCCATTTGTGGATAATGACTTTCCCCGTGGTTCAATGGAGTTCCAAAGCCTTAGAAATGGCTTTGAAACACTTCCTAGACCAATATATGTACATTACTTTGTTTCTATTCTGTTCTTGAATTTTTTTATATTGTGACAAGATGTGTGGCTTTTTGTGATCTGTTAGTGTGCTTCACTTTGTCAGACATCTTCTATTTATGTGATTTCTTGATTCAACAGGTCTGGCAGTAATCAGGCCTGGGTGTGGCAAGGGGAATTTAACTCAGCTTTCCAAAAAAAATGTGGTTAATTACAGTTCATTCATGGTTCAGCATGGTTGGGGGCAATTACTTTTTCACAAAGGGCCAGGCAGGTTTGAACAACTTTTTTCCATTAATAAATTAAATAATCAGTTAAAAACTGCATCTTGGATTTACTTGGGTTATCTTTGAGAAATATTAAATTTTTTTTATGATCTGAATCATTTACGTGTGAGAAATATGCAAAAAAAAATAAAAATCAGGAAGGGGGAAAATACTTTTTTTACAGCACTGTATCTGCTAAGTGCCTGGGAGGAGAAAGATTATGCTAGCAAAACAAAGGAATTGAAGACATGCCTAGCCCCCAATGTGTGAACTACTATATCTATCAATACCAAAAAATACAGGGAAAAAAATGTAAGTATATATACACATGAAAATAAAAATGAAAAAAATGATGTAAGTAAAAACAAAAAAGAAAATAAATAGCTGATTATGATCTGTCACAGGGCCAGGGAATTTCACTGGAATAAATAGATGAGGGGTTGCAGCAAAAATGAGCTTTGACAAAGTGGGGCTTGGGCTGCCAAACTTGTGGGTGGTTATGGTGTAGCTTTCTTTCGCAGTTTATGATGGCAGCTGATGCCAGGTGCCATCTGGAGCTGAACTGTCCAGTCATTGGACAATTATTTGGGTCTGTTGTCTCTCAGATAATACACTTTGTATTGCAAGATAAAACCTTCTTGTCCCTTTTTTTTAGCTGCTTATTCCAGAGCTTGTGTACTGTTCTGGTGCTAGCCAATTTCAAATCAAACACATACCTGAGGTCTATATTTTGAATATTTTGTTTAGAAGAGATTTTGTGCCATCTGTTTTGACATATCAGTTAAATTTTTTAAAAAAGAAGCTCACAAACTATACAGTTAACTTGTTCTGCTACTTGTCAATTTGTACAAAGTTTGAGGCTTTAGCTTTAGTTTGTTTTATTTCATTTTTGTTATATTATTAATATTATTTGAATTATTTCAAATAATTCAATAGTAATACAGAGAATGCAGGTATTAAAGACAGTTGGTTATAGTTAACTGTAGCAGAGGAGCAGTGTCCAATTGCTGTTGGCTGTTGTGGGTTCTGCTGGTTGCAGATTCTGCTGCTCTCCCCTAAAATCTGGTAGATTCCAGAATATAGTGGGTGGAGGAGACAGACCCATACCTGCATATTCATGCAGCCTCAGCCAATCCCTGGCAAGAAGAATGGCCAGTAGGGGGCTGAGGTGTATAAATAAGCGGGTGCCTGGAACAGCAGGGTTCTTTTTCCTATAGGGAAAAACCTAGTCTGAGGCCCTCTGGGCTGATAGCTGCAGCTTAGAAGAACTTTATCTGAGTCCCAGTTCCAGCTAGAGCTAGGGAACCCTGAAAAGCAGTGCAGGAAGTCCACTGAGGATCTGACCTGAGGCATCCAGTACAGAGGCTGGCTGGTAGTGCTGGAAAGCTTTGAAGTACCCAAGGCATAATTACTACAGGCCTAAAGAGCCCAGGGACTGTCCACATCTCTTTTTGGGAGAGCTCACTCCAGTTTGCTGACTCAGGCTTTAACTTCACAAAGGCGTCCCCTGAGTTATAGATCACAAATTACTAAATACAAGAGGGTGGCTACACCCTGAAGAGGCAGCACAGTTAGAGGTGTTCTCCATTATATTTCTGCTAGTTTTGAGTATCCCAAGGTTTACTTGTACCCTATCCAAGTTATACCAAAAAATAAACTACAAAACCACATGCACTGCCTGCTTTCTGAGTTGAGTGATTAACTGCTGTGTGCCTGGTTGCCATGTGCCTCACAGGGAATGGAACCTGGGATAAATTAGCCAGCCTGGTCTGGGGTCTGTGCTACTGTAGTATGACTGTTCTAGCTGCTGGTGAGAAGTCATCTATTCCAATATGGCTAGTTCTGGAGTAAGAATCACTATATACCCCATTAATTCATAGATGATAGCTTTAGCTTTTTAAGAAAATTGGACTATAGATTTAAGAAATGTTATGGTTGCTCTTTCCAGCAGGTTGTGTGTAGGGTAGCGTCAATTTGGGTGAAGATGCGGCCGGGTGGTGTGCGTGAGTGCGTAGTTTGATACCATGACGCACACTTGGCCACATCATTGATATGCACTGGGAGATGATGCACAGGTATGCTGTGATCATGTATACACCCACTGCATGGCACACCCACTGCATGGAATTACGTGGCGTGCTTACACGCTGTAGCAGCCATTTAGAGGATAGAGCATGACCCATAGCGTTGGATCTCCTTTCATGTTCAGCCTCTGAAGCAGCCAGCGGAGACCACCTCCAATCATAAGGAACTTAAGGTGGGATTTACTCCATGTCGGATGAACTACTCATTGATTAAAGACATTTTTTGCATGCAGTGAGAACTGATAAGTATATACTCTCTATGGCAGTGGTTCTCAACTCCTGTCCTCAGGACCCACCAACAGGCCAGGTGCAAGATAACTGAAATACATCACAGGTGATATAATTTGCTGCTTGGTGATTGCAGTATTCTAGTCTGCATCTCCCCAAGGTAATACTTAAAATCTGGCCTGTTAGTGGGTCCTGAGGACGGGAGTTGAGAATCACTGCTCTGTGGATATGTGACTGCTTGCTTGGTGTGTGCTCTTATAAAGAGCTGTACGTATATCTTAAAAACCCGTTATCCTAAATGGATCATATGGACAGGCTTTCATTGTTACTTATTAAACAGCCTGTTTGAATTCACAGTGCGAGGGAGGTTTCCTGGGCAATAGCTATTGGAGGTAATCACTCTTTTATACAATCCTAAGTGGATCATCATAATTAGACTCACACCCACTATTAAGCCTGGAAGTGTACCTCCTCTGGACCACTGCAACTCCTCGATCTTTCTCTTCTGGGCTACCACAATGTTTTGTGTACCCTGGATTTTGTAGTTGGAGTCCATCCATCTAACCGCAGTACAGCCGTGGACACCTGGGGCGTTGATTCTGCATAAAGCTTAAACTGCGCTTTTTTAATTTTTTTTATTTTCATTCTTTTTCATTATTGCTACTAGTGTTGGTCATCCACAGGAATATCCCTTGGAATACACCCCCCTGAACATCTATTTATGGACTACACAGTTTCTTTCACCCATGTTACTTGGATCTTGACAAATCAGGGGGGAACATATTAACATATATATTTATTCCTATACAGTATACCCTGATGGGTATAACATAATGCTCACTGTGGATATGTGAGGTGGATATAGTATTTTAATATAAGTGTAGTATGTCTTATATCTTATGCGGTACCATTTTATATATATGTTGCAATTCTTTTTGATAACAATAAAAATACATAAATGATTCTAATTGATCAAGTTAGTTGATACACTATTTGTGTCATTAGGGATGGTTAAGCAAAATCAGATTTTTTTTTTTAGTTTTTGTGTTGCTATTTCCACCATTCAAATCAGGCCTATTACCACTGGAAAGAAAATAAAAACAGAGATTGTGACATCACCACCCGCCTCTCTACCTCATCCAATCAGAGAATGCAGAACAGAAGCCGCTTGGCAATACTTTGTTAAATGACCTCTGTGGCAGTGCCCAGTTTGCCATGACCCTTTTTTGACAATAGCTTACCTAATACCTTTAAAATAGCCAGGATTTAGCATCAAGATTCGAGGTAATGGACTTCAATAGAGTTTGCAGTTAAATTTAGGTTTTGCGTATTTCAAGTACGATTTGGCCAATTCACATTTATCTCTTTTGACAGTTATAAAATTTTGAATTACTCATCACTGTGTCAGTGAATCTGGTTACCTGGACAAACAAAGGGCAAATCTCTCCAGTGGGGCACAGCCAGCAATAATATATTCACAGGGCTTCCTGTCTTGAGTTAATTTGTATTCTTTTTATTTGGTTAGAGTTTAGCTTTAACATTTTTAGTTAAAAAAGAGAAGTAATACATTTTTTAGTTTCCCAGAAGTGAAAACTGGAGTTTTACTATGATAAATTGCCTATTACTAAACATTTATGCTGTACATATAATGCGATATAACAGCTGGTATACTGTACATACCACTAATATTTATGTTTTGTTTTTTTAGTAATCCTTTTTATTTAGTAAGGGGAAAATATTAGTGAAGATTTGGTGTCTGCCTTATGTCAGACACCAAAACAGATTGTCCACCAATTGTCCTATCCAATTTCTTGTTACAAATTGTATATTTTAAAGCCCACTTAATAATTAGTAATTAATAATTTTTCTATATTTCACATATACAATATGGATACACTAATATTTGACAATTTCTGGAATAGCTTTTTTATATTTTGTCAAAAACACATAAAATCACACAATTTTACAGGCTTTTCAAATGTCTGAAGCTGGTTTGCAGCATTTGTGAAAAAAGTAGGTTAAAGTAACAGTTGCACATGCTATAATTTGGCATTATCTGCACGTTCAAAAATAGCTCACATTGATGAACTTAAATCATGCTTAAGCTTAATGCATCATACAATTGGAATTTAGAGAGGCCCAGCATGTGTTTATGGAGATTATGTCAGCTGTAGGGACCTCTTTAACAAATTAATGCTGAAATCACAGCAGTGGACATGAGTGGTTGCAATATTCACATTGAATCATACAAAAATAGCACATGGAGAAATTAAGTAAAAGTCGAGTCTCATTAAAAAGCTTGGTTTTTTTAAGGTGAAGATATAGAGTGGAACATTTTGAAAAATACATTTTACATTACAACATATGCTCCAATATAACAACCAAAGCATATTGATCCACCCACATAATTCAGTTTTGTATGAACATTAGAGATTCTCATAAATTATAGTAAGCTAACTATATCATGATTAAAATAATGTGTCCTCAAAGTTTACAAAATAGTAATAGATTTTTATTTATATACACTACAAGCAGCTACAATTAGAAAACAGGAAGCCGCAGGTATGACAACTGAGGGAAAGAAAGTGAGGAAACCAATCATAACAACAGCATTTTAACTTAAGGGGTTTGCATTCAATTTTCTTGCACTTTTTCAAATTTACTTGGACAGATTTGTAACTGCTACCTGATGAACAAGAAAACGCAGCACAGTGTTGAAATAAAACATTACCATATATTTGAATTCTTACCTATGTCTTGTTCTCTTATGGGATGTCTACATCTAGCAATAAAACTAAAAGGAGACAATGGAGAAAGTCTGTAACTCGTGCAATCTGCATCAGTTGGGCTTATCTGAAGTCATCCAAAAATATTTCAGATAAACCAGACTTTATGATGATTAAATTAGCACCTTCTGGGTTTCATTTTCAAAAGAATTATCAAATGACATATGTTATAGTTACAAAAAAAACATAAGGCCTTCACAACAGGCTAGCATCTTACTTATGTACCTAAGACGGCTACAAATAAACTTCTGTGATGATAATGCTATCAGTTGGGGGGAATGCCTTACCACCAGTAAGATGCAATTTTTGTATAGTCTTCTTCCAGTGCAAAGGTCACAAGACTAAAGAGGTTTTTTTTATTGTTTTTGAGAAAAAAGGACACCTTGTTTACAGAATAAACCCAAACCAGAATATCAGTTTGGGCAGAGACTAATAAAATCAGTAAACTGTAACTTACCTGAGGTCTGACAACTATTCGGGTTGTACAGGTTTCTGATATCACTAGGACTCCGTTAATGCCAATGCTAAGATAGCATTAGTGATCAGAAAATAGTTTTTTCCATGCTTGCCACAGATCAATCTTTCTGTCAGAGTGAATTGACAATTCTATGGGTGACTCATTAACGGTCCCTTGAACCCTTCCCACAATGACTTCCTCATTGAATAGTGTGCTAGTTGTCTCCTGCCTACCCTTGCTTACCCCTATTTAGTGAATAGACCAATAAGTGTTCACATATTTTATTGATGATTGTGTGGATTCACCGTGCCATCGAGATGTGAATTATCTTACCTGTTTTATAAATTAACCCCGTATTTGGACTTGGCAAAGTCCAAAAAAGGACATCTACACTATGATGATATATGCCTTACCTATAAGGCCTCTGTACCATGTCATTATTTTAAAACACAATCAATGTAAATCATCAAGGATGGTGGGAACTTTCTGTGACTACCAACAGAAGGAGGACCCATGTTAAGCAACAGAACACAGATTATGGTATGTGAATGGTGAGAAATTCAAAGAAGACTGTTACCGGTTAATTTATAGATGGAGTTCCATGCCAGTCCATGCCAGTTATATTTGTTAGCACTGACCACCAGTTACTAATAAGGAAGGTCAACAATCTTTTATAGAGAGTAAAGTAACAGAGAAAGCAAAAATAGAATAAGCAGACAATCACACAATACCAATGCTAAAATAAATGTAGCCCATTGGAATATGCCACTCAGTATTATGGTTTTAACTGCTGAACTCCACCCAAACTTTAATCATCACATTTCTAATACAATAAATTTACTAGTTAATCTAAAGATTACATTAGTAAATTGAAGTACTGTAGAACTGTGATGGAATACTGCTAAGATCTGAGATGAAAACTACAGATGTTCAATTTATATAGCACATCCTGGATCAAAGTATAATGACAGATGAAATTAGATGTACATGTATGAAAGTGTGAAAGGCTTTAAAATAAATGATGTGAGTCATAAGTAATATAGAGTTTAATTAAAAGACAGCTGAGGAGGTTTTGAATCGTCTGATTTATACAGTATGTTATCTTTATTTCAGTGTAATCATTATAGTGCTCTCTCTTTACAATTCCACTAAGCAAGAATAAAATGATTCGTCAAGCTCAGGATTGAGCAAATTCTAATTATTCTCATAGTTCAAACAATTTTGCAAATTTTGAAAATCATTTATAAGAAAATAAGAAGATTAGGATTTTTGTAAAAAAATTCTTTCAGTTGACACACAAAATAAAGCTAGAATAGATAAAAAGGTCTTTACTCAAAGGTATTTGGTCCAGAAAACTTTTGCAGGTTAGTTACAAACCTGTCACCAGGCTATGGGCCTGTAAGTATTTATAACAAGCAGTTATACATCAAGTCCTCACTGGATTTTGTAGCTGAAGGCACCGGAAATAAAAAGAGAAGCAGTTGTTGTTGAAGTCAGGTCTCAGCACTCAGCACTACAGAGGTCAGTGAAACTACGTTTTAAAGTTCATTTACTGCTTATCGTTAGGTCATCTCTGTCGAGAGAACACATAGTGATTTTTGCTAGTGGCTATAGCCACTGGCAATAATTGCATGAAAATCCCAACATGCTGGTTGTACCCAAAGTTGAATAATCGATCAACTTGGGTACAATCAGCCTGCCTATACATGGTTCGAATCTCGTTCGGTCCCTGTTGAACCAACCAAGATTTGAACAGTCTATGGCCGGCTTCAGGCTCATCAACAAAAAAGAGCAATAGCAATAGGTTTGTGTTCCTGGCTCTGCATAGGTGCATAGTAACCAATAAGCTTCTAACTCCAGCTTGTTCAAAAAAGCACTGAAAATGAAAGCTAGAAGCTAATTGGTTGCCATGACCAGCTGTTCCAGATTTTGTCTGCTCCAGTCTTAATAAATCCCCCTCATAGTATCTGGTGTAGGTGCAGTTTATATTCACTTTTGTCATCTATATATTTTTGTTTGGTAAAATGTACTGGATGACAATACCCCTTCTATAAAGAAGAAAAAATATAGTAAAGATTTATGAAAAAAGTTAGAGATAAAGACAATAATGGGCTTAATTAATCTAAGAAAGAAAATCAACATGACTGAAAAATACACAGAATTCTATTTGCATTAGATTGTACATGCTCTGTGGTTATTGCAGATATTTATCAGGTGGTAATCCCTGTAACTAAAGGAAAAATATGGCCAAAGCTCTTTTGACCATATTTCTCCTGTGGGTCACAGAAGTGCACCTAGTTCTGCACTCTTGTGACCTAGGCCCAGATTCTGACATCACAGAGCTGGTCCAGGCTCTGTAGAGATCCTGACAACAATGTAGGGATCCACACAGACTCCTGACCGGCAGCTAGCTTAGCCTCTCAGCATGCCACAGAGAGCCTAAGCCAAATGTTCTTGTCCCCTCCACAGCCTAGAGCTCCAGTGAGTGATAGAGGGGCAGTGCAGACAGCCGGTGACTGACAGTCACCACTCCCTGCTTGGAGCAAACTCGAGGACTGATAGTGGTCTTTGATTGCTCAGTTCTCAGTATAGAGCAAGTGGGGGGCAGCTGCAGCATCAGATCCATGCTGCATCTACATAGATAAGTATGAATGTTTATCTTTGTCAAATCCCACACTTCACTTTTAAGAATAGCTATCTGCCAAAATGAATGTTCTATTTGAATCTAGCTCAATATTACCTCATATGATTGTATACCAGTGGCTAAATGGCCATATAACAGTGGCTAAGTGGTTAGCACTTCTGCCTAGCAACACTAAGGTTGTTGGTTCAAATCTCAACCATGACACTATCCACATGGAGTTTTGCAAGTTATCACTGTGCTTGTGTGGGTTTCCTCCCACACTCCAAAGACGTGCTGGTAGGTTAATTTGTTTCTGTCTAAATTGGCCCTAGTATGTGTATGTATGAATGTGGGTTAGGGACCTTACATTGTAAGCACTGTGAGGGCGGGTACTAATGTATATTTACAATAAATATATATGTAAAGCACTGTGTAAATTGATGGTTCTATACAAGTACCTGTAATAAATAACTTTGTGCTATAGTATGAAACATGTCAAGATTTGTTTGCTAACAAAGATTGTTTATTTGAATAAAATCTCATGTGTTATACTGAAATTCATTGACTACCTGTGCATTTATTTTAATATACAACTAGGTAAATCTGGTGAGTCTTAAGTAAGGAGGGAGTATGGATGCAAGCCTATCACCTGGTGTCCGGTGTTCATTTATGTAGACGATACAAAATGGCTGAACTAATGCATAGAATGTCAATCATAGTGCAGAAAAGTAGGCTTTATGAAATGTTGCATAATTTCTACATATATGTTTTGGAATCAAGTTTTTCTAGTGAACCTAGGGGTCATGAGACTTCAAAAGTACCACATACCACAGGTTACTTTGGATGAGGACTTTCTACAGTTTTTATTTTTTTTTACTTTTGAGTTCCCCAGGTGTCAGAAACATTAGACCTTAAATGGGTTTGACATCTAGTGGGCTGTAGGCTCAAGTCCTCATTTATAATGAAATTAAGTTGGTCTTAACATGCCTTCCTGGCACAGCGTCTCTTTGGATGTCTTCAAGACTATTAGCAAAGTCATGTCATGATAGTGGGTGGCAATCTTTGCTGCACTCATTGATAATGCAAGTACAATCTCCCTGTTTGTCACATTTCAGCCCAACCAACCAAAAAAGGCAAAGGGGTGGCTGTGCTCCAGGGTTCAATTACACTGCAAAATGTTGCCTGTAGTAAACAGCAAATAAGAATTAATCGGCTTCTGTGTTACTGACATATGAATAGTAATGTATATAGAAAAGACGTATTAGAAATGTATAGCATATACAAGCAAAACTCATTCATCTACAAGGCCCCTTTGTGAAGTCAGACAATATAATAATAGCAGCGATGTAAGAAGCAAAGGAAATTCCTGTTAGAATTCATTGAGAAGCGCAGAGGAAAATCACTGCTTCACTTTAATGACTTGTAAGATGACCACAATTAAAACATTCTCCCAAAGCCGCTGGATGAAATAATTATGACAGGTTATGGCTTCATTAGATAAAGATGAAAAATTAATTGTTTCACTTAACAGTTACCTTCTAGAAGATCACTGTGCTAGTATTAGAATGAACTGAATAGCGTGCACTCTGGCAGTGGACTGTGAGACTGCTCTCATCTATTTTATAGGTACTGTTCTCCCTCTATTGGACATTTAATGGATACACACTATGAGCAGGCAAAGGCTCAGGTCGACTAAACCTGGAAGAACATAGCCTCTTAAACAAAATACCTTGAATACTTTGCAATGCATTTAAAAGATGTATTCATAAGCCTTTCAAAACAAATACATATACTTTCGATCTAGTAGTTAAAGTATCCCAACTCAGTCCTTTAAATTTAGTTCACCATGTTCATCCAAATACAGAGAAATGATGATAAAAATATGATGGCCAACGTAGATGATTTATTTATTTTTTTTAATATATTTCTCTAGGGCTGTCATGTGTTCTGGCATCAGTACCTATGTCAGTGACTGGTCTGTAACAAGCTGCAAAACAGAAATGCACACTTTTTAGGCCTCATGCATACAGACATATTAAAATACCCCTCTAAACTGGATCTTTCAGCCAGGAGATGGCAGAAGAATCATGCTCATTTTGACTTTTAATTACGTGAGTTTATGCACGTTTACAGATGTATGGCATTAAGCATTAAGTCATTCTACTGGCCTGAATATTAATTTATTCTGGCTATTAGACTAAAATTTATATGCATTTGTTTGAATTTAGGTGCATAAAAAACACACATAAAAAAATATGATATAAGCCTATAAAAGCAGCATTTTAATGTCCATGAGCATCAGGCCTTAAACTCAAACTGTGAGCTGAAAGGAAAAAAATCTAACAAACTCTCCATCCACACTAAACAGTGCAGATGGATACATTTCTCCTGTCAGCTGTTGTATACCCACAGCTGTCAGGATTCCACCAAGAGTGACTACAGCTGGTTGGCTGAAGTCATTGTTTAGACCACAATTTTCCAACTTCAGGCTTTAGAGCAAAAATTTTCAAGCTGGCATGTGCCAGTAGGGCCACTCCACTGATCACATTTTGTCTGATTCAGCCAAAATTCAGTCCATATATGGCCAGCATTATGAGTGGAATTTTAGGTTGCACCTTTACAAATCAAATCAGCAATGGCAGCTTTCATATTTCTTTCCTCGAAGCTTAATTTTAAATTAGACCTTGAGACTTTTACATATAAAGCACATAAGCAAAGGCAATGCCCACCAAAGCTACAATTGTTGTAGAGAAGTTATTTTTATTAAGAAATATAAAAAGAAATATAAAAATTCATCTACTCTGAGGAAGTCAAGGCTATTATTGATGTGAATCTTATTGAGTGATGGTGGCCAAACTGCTGCTCCCCCTCTCGTTTCCCTCTCCCCTTCATCCCCCACCCCCACCCCATTTTTTTCTCTCTCTCTTTCTCTCTCTCTTCTTCCTCCTTCTCTCTTTCTCTTCTTTCTGTTTCTCTGCTCTCTGTTTTTCTACTTACCTGAAAAACTGGGCAGTTCTCCATTATGTATATGGCTCTTACGGTAATTACCCTATTACTGAAAAATTGTATGGAATTGCATTGTGCCCTGCCAGGGTTCTGTCTCTAAGGGATGACTTCCCATGTTTACCATGTTAATTCCCGTTCATTTTCTGGATGATACTTGTTATGTCCCCTTGCATCTTGCCGGCCAACATTGGCCTTCTCTTTGACTTCCCTGGCATATATTGAATGTTTTTGTATTTCACTGCTACTGAAGCCTTTGTATACTTCCTTTTTTGTACATGTTTGTTTATTTGGAAGCTGCCTTTCTGTCTTAAATAAAACATTTGAAAAAAATATATATAAAAAATAATATTTAGTGCTAACCCCCCCCCCAGTACAAAATTGAAGCAAGCCTATCTTTTTCCAGAAGTTGGTCGTTTTTTTATATACCTAATTACATGCTCCCTCAGCTCTGAGGTATGGATAAATATCAGTGCTTTTGTTTAAAAAAAGGGGATGTAAATTTTTATTTTTTTTTTTTGCTCCTGTTCAAAAATTGCAGAAAATACATGTTGACCCTGCCAGAAACTTTTAAGCTGACCTCTGTGCATTCTGCCTCCTGTGACTGCTACCAGCTACCTTGTTCCCAGTTATCTCTGAGGATTACAAAATACCACCTTTAAGGTTAAAGAGGCGGGGATGTTCTGTAGTCCTGTACTTATTGGACAATGCTGTTTCTCCATGGATACAATATAGTGAGTAAGACTCCATACACCCTATTAGATTCTCTGTAGATTTTTGTCTTCAGATTTACCAAAACCATATAATATGAGGTCAAACCTTAAAAGTTTCAATTTGTTTGCAATCAGGCAGGCCCTCGCACTACATGGTTTTGGTAAATCTGAAGACAAAAATCTGCAGAAACTCTAATAGTGTTTATGGAGCCTAAGTGTTATCACCCTATGACAGGAAGTGTGTTACAGGTAGGATCAACAGATGAAATTAAAAGAAAAAAAAACTGGAAATTAGAAAACTAATGTCACCATCACATCTAAGGGCTGGTAAGCTGCAATATATTCCTTTGTTGTTCTTGAGATTAGATTCAATTTAAAGCTCAAATCCAGGAATTCAGTCACTCTGTAAACAGACATACAATGAGTTAAGTCCAATGAGGTGCTTGGGCCTTGTGGACTTTTTGATTTAAATCTGACAGTTTTATGAAACTCTGGGAGCATAACCATCACTACATTTCTGGAGCTCCGAAACTGGACCCTCTGGTCTCAGCTCCCTCAGCTGCAGAGTCACATGCAGCTGCTGTTCCAAACACAAAGTGCTTTATATTATGTGAACCCATTCACAAAATACAAAGGCTTCTGTGAAAGGGCAGCCGAAGGGAGGGGCAAGTAGAGCTGCTGTGCGTGGGAAGACAGTATCTCTCCTCTCAGCCCTGGTTCAAACAGGGGCGGCACGACACGACTGCCACGGCGACTTGCAAAACGACTTCTGTATAGAAGTCTATGCAAGTCGCCCCAAGTCGCCCCCAAAGTAGTACAGGAACCTTTTTCTAAGTCGGAGCGACTTGCGTCGCTCCTATTAGAACGGTTCCATTGTACAGAACGGGAGGCGACTTGTCAGGCGGCTAGGTCGCCTGACAAGTCGCCCCTGTGTGAACCGGCACTTAGAGTCCCAGAATGTAGCAAAATCTATTCTCCTGGAGCTCCATAAAACTGTCAAATATAGGTAAAGGAGATAAGCCCAGGAGGTGGCATAGCTGGATTTACTATTAGGCAGAGTAGACATGTGTCCATTGATAGCAGAGGCAAAGTGGCAGTGTTACCCTGTATATCTTTTGACCACACTTTTTTTTTTTCCATCATCAATCGAAAAAGTCACCTTATCTCAGTTATTTACACATTATCACAACGTTAATCAGGTCAGGACCAGGAAAACAAATCAATGTTTTGTGTAGAAGAAGTCATTTTTGCATGGGGAGGGAAGGGAGAGGAGGGGGGTTAAAGGTGCTTTAGGTGTATGCCTAAAGGCTCTGGTGATGAAAATTTGGCCCTGCATATAATACACCCTGCCAATACAGAGTAATCCAGAGTGTAAATCTAGGGGCTACGTCAACTTTTATTGAACCATCCAACACTTCTGCATAGAGACATCTTCAAGTTGTATTCCACCATCTAGAGTGAAATAATTATTAGTCTGTAACATTAATCCTGATCCTGACAGACTCGGCAGAAACATGGTATTTCAATTAATTAGAAACTGCTTTATGTTAAAGCATTTTTGGAGGTGAAGGTTTCTCTTGCAATTATTATTAGTTATATTTTCCACTGTGTGTTTCTGATTCAGAATTATTTTTGTGATTTTTGGGAGCACAATGAGTACTACATATTAAATAGGATTTTCAAATTACCTTTGTCTTTTCCTTTCTGCCCCTAGAACCCTATCCTCATTATACTGTTTAAAAAGCATAGCTCCATGCACTTAGCACTGCTGATGATCATATATATTATGCCGATTTTCCAAAATAGCAGCAATTTACTTTCCTTTTACTTTTTCTTTTTACTTTCAGTGCCCCTTCTTGGGGTCATTGGATCAGTTCACCCTGTAGGGAGAGAATATGTAGAGCTAAATGAAGAGGTACTACAGGATCATTTGGCTTTTTTTTTTCCTTTTAATGCTCATGCACATTATTTTTTACAGATGCATCTATGATTTAAATGAGTAATGTTCCCCTGCTAAGTGGTTGTTTACAAAGGCCTGAGAATACAACCCACGACAATAAGCGCTTTACGCTAGTGCCTTACTTCCCCTGTATATGAAAAATGCATAAAATTGTCTTCTGTAACATTCTGTACAATCTGCTGTTCAGTAATGGTTCTCACAGTCATCAAGATGCCATTCTAGTTACAATGATTCTGTTAACTAATTTATCTGCCAGGTCTTTTGACCTATCCACACATGTTTTCACCTGCAATGACTATGAATAAATAGCTTTGTTGATTGTATTCAATCAGCTCATTAGACTGATGGGTCAAGGTTGGGTCTGACAGCACACAAGCTGCATTCTCATTAATGAAAGCTCTCCATACGTTTCACATACCATTTAATTCATTAGATTGGACTTGGGCAATCTGATTGAATGCAAATACTGAATAACAGATTGTTGCTGTGCAATTACTGTCTTGACGGTGCTGCAATCCATTTCTGATCGTTGCGGTATTACGGTATTTGTTTAAACTTGTTTTCTTTTTTTTGTTACTGCCTTTTAACTGTAATTTAAGATTACGAGGTTGGAACAGACTATGGAATGCATTGTTTGTTTTGTTTATAAATGGAACCTTTAAATAAAAAGGGCAACGTAGATTTATGGTGCTCAGTGCGGTGTAGGGGTCTTTAAATAAAAGACTGAAATAAATAGCAGCCATTAAAGCGATCATCGTGTTGTAACACAAATTGTGTTTATTATGCTAATGGAACATGAAATTAAGAAAAAGACCTTTATGCCGGTGGAATTAATTAATGAGTTTTATGAAGGCATTGGGATGTAATTTATTTCTAGATAAGTAAGTGTAATTTGCAGTTCCATGGGTCTCTGCTATGCTGATTGTAATAGTTGTTTCTGCAGATGTGTTGCTCACAGCATGTCTTTCCATTAGAACTGAGCACCTCATTATATAAACCGCACCTAATTAAACATAATACAGTGTTGACTCCATACTAGCCCTTTCAAACCAGCCACTGTCAATACAAGAGAATGTATACCATAGGTAATGCATGCTTTTTGCCTCAGTTTGCTCGTTATTATAGTGCAATGAATAGATCTCTCTTCAGCTGTCAGTTTAAAAGAATAACTGCCTAAATGCAAGAAAGCTATACATTAGTGAGTGCTATGGTTATAATTAGGGAAATGGTGTATGTACTCATTGGCAGCTACAGCCAACATCTATCCCCATCATTGCTAGCTTCCCTCTATAATATAAAGATCTCACTTTCTGGCACCTAAGGAATAACTCCACTTTTGTTGAGAAAAAACATTCCCCTCTGGGTGATCCTTGTACAATGCAGGGATTGCAGATTCCTTTTTTTTGTTATCCTGAAGAAAAAGCTGTTTGTATCCTTGTTTCCATGTGGAAAGTGAATCTAATGGGAGTGATTTTATAATTATCAGTCAGATGCTGCACTTGCAGGGTTCTAATGAGAAAAGTGGCAAGGTCTTCATCACTTTAGATGTGATTTCCCTTTGAGAGTATCTCACCAAAAATTACATTTTTGTTGCAGGGGATGCCCAAAATCTGAATTGTATCTTAGTGCAGACAGACTGGGAAAACCAATAAGCTAATCACACTAGCAGGAAATTATATATTGGGGGGGGGTTCAGTACACCATCTGTTTACAGAAAGCCTCCTGGTTGCCATATTGCATTGCATTTTACAGAAAACTGCTGCACAATTAAAATGAAAAGCAGTTTTTAATATCATACAATTACAGTATGACTCGTGTAGCAATTGCATATGCTATATTCATTTTTTTTATGTGCTATTTTTTTCCCAAGTGAGTAGAGTTAACCTTTAACAATGATAAGACTGTGGAATAATGGAGGGCAGACTGGTACTGAGATCTGGTCTTGAAGGCAGTAAGAATAAGGCATTCTTAAAAGTTCCAGTTTCTTAAAATGCTCACAGAGCATTTTTGTGGTACATTGTTTCTAACTTCTGAAAATTAGCATGGCTGCCAATGGATGCTTTTAGAATCTCTCTCTCTCTGATTGAAACTCCGTAAGGCTGCATCTGAATAAACAGAGAAGAATGAGTCAATCGAATAACTTGTTCAGATGTGTGCTTAAAGTTTTTTTGCAAAGCATTTCAAGTATACTGTATGTCCAGGTAATTAAGTGGGGAAGGATTAGAACCTCTGTTGGCTTTTATTGCTATCTGGGGTTCCATTACACAGATTTTCCCTGACTTAAAGTGGAATTCCAGGCTATAACTAACTAATTTTAAAAATGCTCCATCTCCCCTCCTAGCACCTATGCTCAATAACCTGTGTAAGAAAGATGTACTGTATATGCTTGCCTATTTGCAGCCTGCTCCAGTCCAGTCATGTAATCTCTCCTGTGCTAGCCAGCAGTGACTGAAGGGGAGAGGAAAGAGTACTTGACAATATCTGGTTATGCCTGGGAACTGTGATGTCACCCATAGAATCCTATGGCCCATCCGGTCGGAGCACCCGCCTCTTCCCTGCAGCTGCCACTGGCTAACATTGGAGAATCTGATCATGTGACCAGAGCAGGCTGAAAATAGGTAAATATATATTTAAAAAAAATAAATAAATAAATATATATTCTATACATACATATAGTTACATAGTAGGTGAGGTTTAAAAAAGACACAAGTCCATCAAGTCCAACCTATGTGTGTGATTATATGTCAGTATTACATTGTATATCCCTGTATGTTGTGGTCATTAAGGTGCTTATCTAATAGTTTCTTGAAACTATCGATGCCCCCCCCGCTGAGACCACAGCCTGTGGAAGGGAATTCCACATCCTTGCCGCTCTTACAGTAAAGAACCCTCTACGTAGTTTAAGGTTAAACCTCTTTTCATCTAATTTTAATGAGTGGTCACGAGTCTTGTTAAACTCTCTTCTGCGAAAAAGTTTTATTCCTATCGTGGGGTCACCAGTACGGTATTTGTATATTGAAATCATATCCCCTCTCAAGCGTCTCTTCTCCAGAGAGAATAAGTTCAGTGCTCGTAATCTTTCCTCATAACTAATATACTCCAGACCCTTTATTAGCTTTGTTGCCCTTCTTTGTACTTGCTCCAATTCCAGTACATCCTTCCTGAGGACTGGTGCCCAGAACTGGACAGCATACTCCAGGTGCAGCCGGACCAGAGTCTTGTAGAGCGGGAGAATTATTGTTTTATCTCTGGAGTTGATCCCCTTTTTAATGCATGCCAATATTCTGTTTGCTTTGTTAGCAGCAGTTTGGCATTGCATGCCATTGCTGAGCCTCTCATCTGTCTGTGTAGGCCTATTCGTACACAGACCCAGAAGCGATCCCGTCCCTCTGGTTACTATTGTGCGTTCTAAAGGCAGGAAGCATCGGCACACAGCAGCGCAGCCTGTCGTATAGAGATCACCGCCATCTAACGACCTGATCGGACACAACTCCCGGGACATCCGGCAGTACTACTACTTTACCCACATGCCTAATTACAATGTACCTTTGTGAGTACTATTTTTAAAGATGTATTAAATTTCTTTTTAATATTGCACTTAGAGTGACACCTCTGTTCTTCTTCTCCAGTGATCAGGTCTGTATTGTTGGTAATCAATAGATCCAGTAATGCTTTATTTCTAGTTGGTGCGTCTACCATCTGACCCATAAAATTGTCCTGCAAGACATTAAGGAACTGGCGAGCCTTAGTTGAATGCGCGGTTCCCTCCGCCCAGTCTATATCTGGATAATTAAAATCCACCATTATAATAACACTTCCCATCCTTACTGCTAATCCCAATTGTGATAGGGGATCTGTCTACACTTCCTCCCTCAGGTTAGGGGGCCTATAGCATACTCCGATTATTATTTTCCCCTTTGCTTCATCCCTTTGGAGCTCTACCCAAAGGGATTCCACCTACTCCCTAGCTCCCTTAGTGATGTCATCTCTCACTTCACTTTATTCTTGATATATAGGCATACTCCTTCCACTTTTTTACCCTCTCTATCCTTGCGATAAAGGGTATACCCTTGAATGTTTGCCAGACAATCATGAGAGCTGTTGAACCAGGTCTCTGAAATTCCCACAAAATCCAAATCCTCCTCATACAACAGTATCTCTAGTTCACCCATCTTGTCCACCAGGCTTCTGGCATTGGTGAACATGCCACGTAGTTTAGACCGGTCGCATATTATCCTCGTATACTTACCTTGGGTTTTTGTGCTTTGGTCAACCTACCACTAATGCCCCCAATACTGCCCTCTGGAATATGTTCCACGCTGACTATCTCTACCTCTGAACCTTCCCCCATCACCTAGTTTAAAGACCCCTCTAACTTTTTGGCCATCTTCATTCCTAGCTGATCTACACCTTCCTATATATATAGACACTATATTGTCAAAAGTATTAGGACGTCTGCCTCTACATGCACATGGACTTTAATGCATACCAGTCTCAGTCCGTAGGGTTCAATGTTGAGTTGGTCCACCCTTTGCAGCTATAGCAGCTTCACCTCTTCTGGGAAGGCTGTCCACAAGGTTTAGGAATGTGTCTATGGGAATGTTTGATCACTCTTCCAGAAGCACAAAAGTGAGGTCAGGCACTGATGTTGGACAAACAGGCCTGGCTTGCAGTCTCCTCTCTAATTCATTCCAAAGGTGTTCTATTGGGTTGAGATCAAGACTCTGCAGGCCAGTCAAGTTCTCCACCCCAAACTCACTCATCCACATCTTTAGGGACCTTGCTTTGTGCATTGGTGCACACTCATGTTGGAACAGGAGGGGGCCAGCCCAAAAAGTGGGGAGCAAGAAATTGTCCAAAATGTATTGGTATGCTGACACCTTAAGAGTTCCCTTCACTGGAACTAAGGGGCCAAGCCCAACCCCTGAAAAACAACCCCACACCATAATACCTCCTCCACAAAATGATTTGGACCAGTGCATAAAGCAAGGTCCAAAGCAGGTCAGTTTATGCAGAGTGGACACAGACACTCTGCTCTATGAGTGGCCAGGAGTAAACAGCCTACGTTATCAGTTTATACCCAGCTGTTTCCTCTATTGTTTTTATCAGATCTAATCGGACCTCAAGGTAGTGATTGATCAATTTGGGTACAACTAGCCTGCTGGTTTTACTTGCGATTATCGCTAGCAATAATAACGGTCTTCTCCCAGCGGGGACAACCCATGGTTGCAGGAAAGAAATTAGCACCGTCTATGGCCTGCCACATTTTGCCATGTTACAACCAAAAACGGTAATGTATTTTATTAGAATTTTATGTGATAGACCAACACAAAGTGGTACATAATTGTGAAGTGGAAGGAAAAGATAAACGGTTTTCAAAATTTTCTACAAATTAATATCTGAAAAGTGTAGCATGCATTTGTATTCAGTGTGGCATGCATACTTTGTAGAACCACTTTTCTCTGCAATTATAGCTACAAGTCTTTTTGTGTATGTCTCTGCCACCTTTGCACATCCAGTGAGTGAACATTTTGCCCATTCCTCTTTGCAAAATAGCTTAAGCTCTGTCAGACTGGATGGAGAGTGTCTGTGAACAGCAATTTTCAAATCTTGCCACAGATTCTCAATTGGATTTACTGTAGGTTGGGACTTTGACTGGGCCATTCTAACACATGAATATGCTTTAATCTAAACCATTCCACTGTAGCTCTGGCTGTATGTTTAAGGTCGCTGTCCTGCTGGAAGGTGAACCTCCACCCCAGTCTCAAGTCTTTTGCAGACTCTAACAGACTCTAATGCCGCGTACACGGGGTCGGAATTTCCAACGGGAAATGTTCGATGTGAGGTTGTTGTCGGAAAGTCCGACCATGTGTATGCTTCATCGACAATTTGCTGTCAGAATTGAGAGCAGGTTCTCAAATTTTCCGACAACAAGGGAAAGTCCTATCGTGTGTACACAAGTCCGACGCACAAAAGTCCATGCATGCTCAGAGTCAAGTGTGAGACGGAAGCGCTCGGTCTTGTAAAACTAGCGTTCGTAATGGAGATAGCACATTCGTCACACAGCAAATTTTTTAATCTTTTAATGCAGCGCATTCTCTTCTTCTTTGTAATGCTAGAATAATGAAGCTGCTTTGCTGCTGATATTCACACACAGTTCTGACAAACTGATTTTTTATTATTTCTCATGATCTCATGAATAATCTTTGTTCTTGTTGTTTTTTATCAAGATCTCCAGAATAATCTTTTTTTATTTTTTATAGGGAGCTCCTTTTTTATTTTTAAAATTTGTGTGTCAAGTTACCACAATACAATTATTATCCTTTTTTTACCTCAAATAGGTTGGTTAGTGTTGTTGTCCCTTGTTAATTTGACATTGTATTTTTTAAATGTACCTGCCTACTCGCAAACAAACTGTCCTGTTCCTGTAAAACACATAGCCAAGTATTTGTCAAAACAAAAATTGAAAATGTATTAGGGGTCCTAACAAAATAAAGAGGAAAGCAACGCTGGAGAAACAGTTGGAATTGTTGAAGCCTTTGTATCCCAGGGCAGACATCAATTATTTGACAGGCCAAATTGGCAACCTGAAGAGTCCATTTAATAGGGAGCACAATATGGTCCAGGACTCTGACAGATTGGGAGCAGCAGCAGATGACATATATGTCCCGAGGCTGTGGTCTTACAACAGCCTGCGTCTTTTGGCAGACCAAACCAAACCCAGGCCATCACTCTCAACACTTCCTTCCATGCTTCCTTCCAGGCTGCTGTCGTGGGTTGGGTGGCTATGTTGTTGGAGGTGTTGCTGGAGGTAGTGGTGGTGTTGCTGGAGGTGGTGGAGGAGTAAAATGGTCCAACTCACAAACATGGCTTTTAGTTGTGAGTTGGCCCCACAACCCCTTGTTTAGTGCCTGAAGTATTACCTCCTCACAGATGAAACGTTGGACCTCCTCCATTTGTTCCAGTTTACTGGCTGTCAGACAGCTATACGACTCGGGGCCACCAGGGGTTGTTGTGAGGACCACAGTAGCCTGTTGAATCAAAACAGTCACTGACTTTCCACGGCCTCCTCCTGGCTGAGACTTTCCTGTAGATGAAAATGGACATAGTTTTAGTTTTTTGGTCATCAATCACACACAATTTTGAGCTCATGACTGTTGCAAATTGAATGTTAACAAATAGAAAAGACTATCCTTCTGACCCCAGCATTTGTCATTCTTGTCCCAATCATTTTTGGCTACTATTGTCTATTGATATGTAAACCACTTTGTTAAATCAGAAATTAGTGACCAATAATAGTAACATAACATCATTCAATTTTTGACAAGAAATATGTTCAACAATGCTATACTTGGCTCAAGCTAGGCTCCTCCACATCTTCTTTATGGGTGGAAGGCCCAGGTTGGACTTCTGAAGACTCATCTGATGTGGAAGGAAGTGTGGAAGGAAGTGTTGATAGCGATGGCCTGGGTTCACTCTGGTCTGACAAAAACCGCAGTCTGTCGTAGTACCACAGCCTGGGTACATATGTCATCTGCTGCTACTCCTGATCTCATGGAATCCTGGACCTTCTTGCGCTCCCTATTATATGTCCTCCACAGGCCACCATATTTGGTCTTCAAATAGGGGTTGTCTGCCGTGGGAGTCACCGGCTTCACTAATTCCAACAGTTGCTCCAGCGCTGCCTTCCTTTTTAGTTTGTTATTGTTGGAGTATTCTCTGTTTTTGACTTGCCAGAGACATGGCAGCTCCCTGTACTTATCTATAAAGTTTGGCAGGAAGTCAGGGAGGGTCAGTAAATTTATCCATTTTCTCTGTAAGACACAACACAAGACAAACCCTAATGTCAGGCTAAACTGTCCTAATCTTGTCCCAATATAGGCCTCAGTCTATAAGCAGTATAGGCCACTAACCACTGATGCCCCAAGTTAAAATTGTACCTCCGTTTGCACGATCGGCGCTTACATCCTCTGCTCACAGATCGTTCATACGACACACACGTGTTATGCTTTATATACACTGTGCATGCGTGAAACTCTGCACCTGACCTTCTTTTAAGTGTATTTCCCTTCTCTTTCGGCGCAGTGGGAGAGCACATGGCGGAGAAGAGACAGCAGGTGCCTGCAGAGAGCAGCAACGAGGAGGAAAGCCTGGAGCAAGAAACGTCCCAATCCAGGAGGAGATATAAGGCCTCAAATATGTCCTTTGTAGAGATGGTGGAGATGGTGGACATCTTGAAGAGGGCCGACTTTGATGGGAAGTATGGACCGTACAGCAACCCAAATGTGGGCCAAGATCATGACTAAAGTTGTGAGAAGTCTGCACAGGAATTTTGGGGTACGACGATCCAAGGAGCAATTGGGGAAACGTTGGTCAGACCTGAAATAGAGGGAGCATGATCATTACAGGATCAAGAAAGTGCTGCAAAAAAGTATTTGTCATGCGTTCCTATTATTATTACTTTAGTGCTGCTCCATGTGCTTTTCTTTACTGTTGTACAGTTTAAAATGGCAAGTTTCAGGTTCGTGGGCACAGTAATCGTTCGTAGTAAACATTGTTCATTCGCCCACTAATATAATGTTTTTGGCAGATGCAGGTTAACTACATTTGTATTATTTGTATTATTAATACTATTTGTATTAAAATAAGTTTAGTACATTGTTGTCTAGATGGGTTTGTAACTAGAATGAAATGCAAACTTGATTCAGTGTAAGGAGAGGACACTCAGCAGCTGTTTACACATCTGGACGCAGGAGCACTAGTGTGGGACACCAGAACAACATTTTTAGGGTGTCCCACACAGGTGCTCAAGTGGATACTAGGGGTCTCTCCATGTGTGAAACTTTAACAAAAAAGGTAAGTATTCCAGCTTTGGAAAGGGAAAAAAACATGTTTTCAGCTTGGAACTCTGCCAAAACAGACAATTGTGCGACACTTCCAAGTAATGTTTCATATTACTATTTCTTGCCTAAAATATCTGTGTGCTAAGTATACCTTTTTTGTATTCACATAAGGGAGAAAAGAATAGGGACATCTGAGGACACCAGGAACTCCTCTACTCATGAAGAAGGGGAAATCCCCACACACCATGAAGAAGATGTGGAGGGAGAGGTTCATGAAGTGGACAAAATAGTGACCACAACAGGTCAGTGTCTGAGACCACAGCTTCAGGTAATAGATGTATGCCTGCATATTTATAATACATAGTGTATTTTTTTATTTTTAGGTGATGTGGATGTTGTGGAAGAAGAAACTCATTTCAACAGTGCAAGTGCACAGATCCGCATCAGTGAGATCATGGTGTGCAATCGGGATTTAGAGATGGTCAAGCAAAATATCACTGATGTTAAAAAAAAATGAACAACATCATTGATGTTTTAGGCAGAATCTAAAACCAACAAAAATTGAAAAGTTTCTCATTGTATTTTTTATTTTTGCTAAAGTTTTAAAGTAATTTGAAAGATGCACACAGTGTGTCAACATGTGCTATCTGCCATCACGGGATATCAATGTACGCGTTTTGTGGGTGCAACCCCTTCCTCCAAATTAAAGTAGATGAGAGGATCAATGGACGTGCACCCCCGAAACACGTCCATTGATCCCCCATGATGGGAGCTAGCACATGTTGACATTAGGCATGGGATCAGGAGGGAAATTTGGGTGCATCTTCAAAATTTGGCTTTTACAGGGGTGACATCACCCCATCTGATGAAGGTAAGATCAACACAGTTTTGACATACTAATGTCTCATATGGCCTTCACTTCATCAAAGTTTAACTTTGTAAGTTCCTGAGTTGCGTATGTTATGGTTTTAAACAGGTCTGTTTAGCCAAAAAAAGGCTATATCTACTGTTAAACATAAATTTTACAAAATCAAAGATGTTGGTTTGTTAAAAAACCCTTTTATTATAACGCACATGTGAATGTGCTTGGAGTAAAATGTTTTCTACTCAACAATGTGTGGCTTCTTCTTTCAATGCTCAGAACCAGTTTTTGGAGTAAGTTGGTGTAGTTACAGTGACAATGGGGGTATTTACTAAAGGCAAATCCACTTTGCACTCCAAGTGCACTTGGAGTGCAAAGTGGATTTGCCTTTAGTAAATAACCCCCACAGTGCTCTAAACTTTGCCCCAATCAGGCCATTTTAGGGTCTCAAAGCAATTAATTCATGGAGCTGAAAAGGATGCTTATTTTTTGCATTAATGCATTACATACATTAACAACAAAAACATTTTGTGTGTGTGTAGCAGACCCATAGCACAACATAATAGTTAGCTGAAGAAGAGATTGTCACCTTATGTATCTAATAAGTTACGTTTGCACTATTGAAGAAAATGGCCACAAAAAAAGGCCATTGGAGAACCTAGGCGACAGCTAAAAGAAACACAAGCAGTAAATCAAATGAAATATGAGTTCAGTTTATAAAAAAAAAAATTATTTAAAACATGTTTAGACATTCTCTGGCAAATCAATGGCCCCCCTACCTGCAAAGTACTCTAGATACTTTTGGCGCACTGGCGCTTTGGGGGGGCAAGCCAGGGCGGCCAGGTTCAAGAGCTGTCAGAGTTGTTGGATCCGGTAAGCTGGCCTCAGTCCCAACTGAGGCCACGTAGTTTGCTGCATTTTTGCGCAAAAGGTTATGTAAAATGCAGCAGCATAGAATTATGTGATTGAGTTTATATTCCGCCATATTAATAGCTGTAAGAAATAGGCAGAACATTATTCCAAAGGCATTCTCCACCACTCTTCTGGCTCACCAAGCCGGTAATTAAAAACCCTTTAGTCCGGGTTGAGGGTCCTCATCGGGAATGGCCGCAGAAGATGGTCCCCCAGCGCAAATGCTTCATCCGCTATGAAGATTAATGGGAGTCCCACCACATTATCATCCGGAGGTGGCAACTTCAAGCTGCCATTCTGGAGCCATCTGTAAAACTCAGGCTGCGAGATGACTCTACCATCCATTATAATAGTATGACCCCGAGTTGGGATGATGCGGACGTGTTTCCCATCTATTGCCCCACCGCAGCTGGGGAAGTCCCACTGCTGGGCAAACTGGAAGGCCACAGTCTGCCATTCCTGTGGGTTTGAAGAAAACTGTGGAGTCAAACAAGAAAAAAAAAATTTGTACTTTTGCACATAACATTGCAAGCAGATTGGACACAAACATTCTTGGCCAACATAAGTATAACATTTATTGAAATGAGTATTTAAAAGTATAATAAGTATTCAAAAATATAATCAGGTCCACTTATTAGATTCCTCACCCCCTCTGATGGCACATTGTAAAAATTGGGGGGGGGGGATGTTTTGGACAGGTAACCATCTCCACTTCATTGAGAAATTAATTAAATAATGTGGATTACTTTGGCCAGCCCCTCCTTACTTACACTATTGGCAGCCCACTGGACAGGTAAGAATTGTCATAATACAAAAATATGAATACACACTGTCCAAATTGAAGCACATTTTTACATTCTGCAATTACCTATGAAGATAATAGGAGAACACAACTTTAAACAGTACCATTAAAAAGTATTCAGGCAGGCCCTTGCACTACATGCTTTGGTGAATTCATCCATAAATATGACCACAAAAGAGGTAGGTATAGTGTGTATGGGTTTGGCAAAGTCAGCAGATATTGAGTATTGTTATCTTGTTATCAGCTGACTTAGCGGTTGGGGGGGAGGGTTATAATTGAGTTTGGGCCCCCAAAAAAAAAGCCTCTTGCACTCTGCATGAATTTAAGGCCAACAATAACATTTGGACACATTTTAGGGGGTGTTTAGGGTAAGCACTAAAATGTAGCTGACAAAATACATTGTTAAGTGACTAGGCTAGGTGTGTATGGGCCCAGGATAGCATGCTGGGGAGGTTAGTGAAGGCAAATATGCATGAAGGACAAAAAAGGAGCATTAAAAGCTTCCAGAATGCATGAGGACAAAGAGGACATTCACAGCATATAACAATCATGGTAATTAGGGAATGATGAAATAAATCCAATACATTAGCAAACATTAAATACATAGAATGTGATGTTAAAGGAGAAAACTTACCTTAATATAGTCCTTCTGTAGGACCTGAATAATGGCAGAACAGGTCTCTGGAATAATGATTCCCAGAGCCTGGGGGGCGATTCCAGTGGTAAACTTGATATCCTAGAGACTTCTCCCCGTCGCCAAGTACCGCAAGGTGGCGACAAGCCTCTGCTCAGGAGTGATGGCTTGCCACATGCAGGTGTCCTGCTTCATAATATAAGGGGACAGCAAAGCCAACAGACAGTGAAAAATGGGGTCCGTCATCCGGAGATAATTCCTGAAATCCTCAGGATTATTCTCCTGGATGTCCCGCAACAAAGGCATGTCCGAGAATTGGTCACGCTGGAGCAACCAATTCTTCATTCATGAACTCCTCGCCCTGTTCATGGACTGGACTTGGGTCAAAGCAAGAACTCCAACACCAAGCCCAAGCACAGCACAAACTCTACGATGAGTACGTACCCGCAACATGGCTTGAAAATGGTCAGCTGCTTTAGAGATGGTCAAGCAAAATATCACCGATGTTCAAAAAAAAATGAACAACATCATTGATGTTTTAGGCAGAATCTAAAACCAACAAAAATTGAAAAGTTGCTCATTACATTTTTTATTTTTGCTAAAGTTTTAAAGTAATTTGAAAGCCAAATTTTGAAGATGTACACAGTGTGTCAATATGTGCTATCTGCCATCACGGGATCTTCATCCATGAACTCCTCCTCGCCCTGTTCATGGACTGGAGTTGGGTCAAAGAAAGAACTCCATCACCAAGCCCAACCTTACAAGCAAGCATACAAGAACGCACTGAAAAACAGAAGCGAACTATTAAATAGAACACACTGAAAGACAGAAACGAACTGACAACACGCACTGAAGAACAGATATGAACCCACAAGCACAAACTGAAAAGCAGAAACTAACTGAAAAGCACAAGGCTGAAAAGCGCAAATCGTCTCTCACCAAACTTCTACCAACACGAGATAAACACGAGATTGACCTTCCTTTTTATAGTCCCGTCGTACGTGTTGTACTTCACTGCATTCTTGATGTTCGGAATTTCCGAAAACATTTGTGTGACCGTGTGTATGCAAGACAAGTTTGAGCCAACATCCTTCGGAAAAAAATCCACTTTTTTTTGTCGGAAAATCCGATCGTGTGTACGGGGCATAACACTTGCTTGTGTGAAATAAAAATAAAAAAGTGTGGCGCTAATGAGTAGTGAGACACCTGTTACTAATCAAGTAATAATGATCTCTAAGGAGAAGTGATAAAACTTACAGTGTAAACCTGTGAAGTAAGAGGTAATTGTTTTGTGAAACATCCAAAAGAAATAAAGTAATGGTGAATGTTTAGATGTGTAAGGAAGTAAGATACTCAGTGACAACCTATGGGTTAATTAAGAAACAATCATGCATATAAAACCATATTCCAAAAAAAAGCAAAACAGGCAAGTATTGATGCAAGGTATCTCAATATACTGAGTATGCTGTTCAACAAAAATAATGTTCATTAGGATAGAAACCAAAAGAAAGGACATCCAAATCCCTAAGGGGGTAAACATATATGGAAACTCCAAGTCTCTTAGTGAATGGATGGGGTACTCCTATTTAGTCCCACAATCGACTGGGCGCAAGCCGTCTTCCTATAAGGTGATTATAGGTTGTTTAGGAGGGGTCCTTAGAAACAAGATGAATCTTGACTCATGTGGGTGGTTTCAACACGGAGAAAGAAAAAGCAAAAGTATGCCCTTACCAGATCAGGTGGACTCACAGGCCGTGGCGGTGAGTCAAACGAGCTTGCACCGTCAAGCGGTATGGGGTGAAGATCTGTGAGAAGACTCGTGAAACATCTTGTCAGCAGTCCTCAAATGATGTACCAAATTGGAATCCAGGGTCCCCAGGATGCGGTTTCGGTCGCCAAATGACCGTTTCCTCAAAGGCCCGTCATATGTGCAAAAAGGCAAAGAAAGGAAAAGACTTCCACATAGTGTAAATCCTTGATTTGTAGAAAGCATAAGAGCACTTTATTTAAGGAGTATACTCCAAAAGAATTTTTACAAGTGAGGGCAGTAAAAACTCGGCTCAAAGTAAAATTGATATAAAAAAATGACATAAAAAAGTATAAAAACAGCGCAGTAGGTAGTGGTGGGGTGTAAACCGACGCGTTTCGCCTCCAAAGGCTTCTGCTGGGGTATGAATAAGCCCCCCACACAACTGCGCTTTATATAGTTAGACATAAATGAAGTGTAACAGCTGATCAGCGCTGTTACCCAGGATGACTTCCGGGTTCGGCAGCGTCATCGGTGACAAATGGTCACATGATGTTTTGTGGCCAATCGCATCTACAGGGAGATGGTCAGAAGCCAAGCCTCACTTCTGATCCCCAATTGGCAAAGCGTCAATCCTATTCGTCCTGGTGGTCATGTGACGGTCACATGGTGTGTGCTTCAAGGAGTGACGATAGGTCGCTCTTGGTCTGCATATCAAAGGAAGCAGGAAGTAGAGGCTTATCGGGCTAAGACATGGAACGCAAACATAGCGGCGATCCATGATATAGTGTCTAATTTAAATACAATGGTGCGGTCCTAATCCCGGAAGTCCTCCCAAACTATCCCCATATATAGAAATATAAGATACATGTTATGCACATATTCGCTGAGGGTTCTCAGTGTATAGGTAAGCAACATGAACAGGCGACTATGTGGCATTTTCATGTAATGGTGACAGAAAAGGGGTATGTGAAATTCAAAAGGTGCAACAATTGCAAAAATGCATAAAAATACATAAAAATATAAAAAATATATATATAAAAATGTAAGAGATCATATAACAGAGACTCATATAAAGTGATATATAGAGAGGCGGTAGATATACTCAAATGGCAAATATATGTGTAGTTCAGTTACACTAGGGTGATGTTAAGTAAGGTCAGAGATTGGGAAATATGGAAACAGAATATTTTACACAAGATTATTATATTTTAAAAATATATATTCAATTGTGTAAGGGAAAGTGCTCAAAAAGAGCCTTGTGGGAAATTTGAGCACATTACATGAGGTGAAATCTACTACTCAGAATAAGGTGACAAAAGTAAAAAGAAGTTTGCGGATCTAAATGGTCCAGGGAGGCATCATGTGGTCCCCGGACATCTGTCGCCAACGGGGGGATACCAACGCCTAAGATTGGTTTATGAAAGCGTTGATATCCCACTCAACGTTAAGTCCGTGTGGCACATAGCAATTCATGAGGTGTATCCAAAAAGTTTCTAGTTTGGAGACCCCCCTTGTGTTTGGTTCCCCCCTCCAATGTGGAACGAATTTGTCAATAATTTGAAACTTCGTTCCAGATGGATTTTGATTATGGTGGTGTAAGTAGTGTTTGGGAACACTGTGGTTGGTGCGTCCTTTTAGTATAGCTGTGATATGTTCGTTCACTCGTATGGAGAAATTGCGTATAGTTCGTCCTATATATTGCTTACCACAAGGGCAAGTGATAAGATAAACTATAAACTTCGTAGTGCATGTTGCAAATTGTTTCATCTTAAATTCCCTCCCAGTTGTGGATGACATAAAGGTTTCGATTTTACGGGATTTGCAAACATTAGGTTTGCATACTGTGCATTTCTTGCAGGGATAAAAACCTTTGAGGTCATGGAAAAAAGATGGCGCCTTCGGAGGGTCCACTACCCCTGGTGCAATTCTGCCACCTATTGATGGTGCACCTTTATAAATCACTCCAGCCTGATCGGGGAGTAATGGGCCCAATATTCGGTCATTTTTTAATATTTTCCAATGCCTAGAGATGATACTCTTTATCTGTTTGTGTTGAATGGAATAGTTGGTGAGGAAGGCCCATCTATGTTTCGCATCCATAGGTCTTTTAGGTTGTTCCACTAATAATGATGAACGATCAATGTGGGCTATTTTTTGTATCTCCTGGTCGATTTGTCCTCCATCGTAACCCTTTTCTTGGAATCTAGATTTGATGGTCTCCGCCTGTCTGTAGTAATCCGGCAAGAGGGAACAATTGCGTCTGATTCTCATCAGTTGACTTCGAGGGACTGATTTTAGCCATGCTGTATGGTGGCAGCTGTCAGTCGGGATGTACCCGTTACGGTCAGTGGCCTTAAAGAAAGTTTTCGTCTCCAATTGACCGTTGGCGGCTGTGATTTCTAGATCCAAGAAATGTATTACAGAACAACTGGCTTCATATGACAAGTGGATACCCACCTCATTCTCATTTAGAGTTGACATAAAGTGGTTAAGGGATCCCATGGAACCTCTCCATAGGAGGAGGATGTCGTCGATGTACCTGGCCCACAGGGCCAGCTGTGGGGGTTTCAGGACTCCGACGACATCCTCCTCCCACTTGGCCATGAAGATATTAGCCAGGCTGGTGGCAAATTTTGCCCCCATGGCTACCCCCTTTGTCTGTAGGTAATAGTGGTTATCGTACCAGAAGTAATTTGACTTGGTAGCAAAATGTAGCAAATCCATAATAAACCTCTTTTGGGTCATAGGGATGTTTTTATCTCTTGACAAGAAAAGTTCAACCGCTCCTAGGCCTAGTTCGTGGGGAATAATAGTGTATAAGGAAGTAACGTCTGCAGTTACTAATATAAGATCATTGCTGTAAGTAACCTGTTGTAATTTATTGATGGTATCTCGGGTATCTTTCAGAAAAGATGGTATCGTTTTTACTATGGGTTGCAAGTAATGGTCAATATATTTCCCTATGCGGGAGGTTACGGAGTTAATTCCACTGATAATTGGACGACCAGGAGGTTGGGTGATATTTTTGTGTACCTTGGGCAGGTAATACATTATAGGGATGCGTGGAGCTACCGGAACCAAAAAGTTTTTTTCTTTTTTGTCTAGTATGCCTAGCTGGAAGCCAGTGTCGATCAGATCCACTAATCTTCTTTTGAAGCCTGTGGTGGGGTTAGATCCGAGAGGCAAATAGGTTTCTGTATCACTTAAGATTCTTATCATCTCTGCTTGATAGTCTTTACTGTCAAGGACGACAATTCCTCCGCCCTTATCTGCCGGGCGGATGACAAGGTCTTTACGTTCGCAGAGAGACCTTAAACCCATTTTGATGTTGGGATCAGTGTAGTATTTTTTCTTTGGAAGTCCATCCAGGTCCTCCAATACTAAGTCACGAAACACTTTAATGGACGGAGCTATAGGTGCTGGGGGGTTAAATAGAGATGGGTTAGCTAACCCTGAGTGAACTGAATGGGAATTGGTAAGGAGGTGTGTGGGCCTACTTTGATTAGACGCAATATATCTTTGCACATTGAGTTTGCGCACAAACTTGTGCACATCTATAAATGTGGAGAATTTGCTTAATGCTTTTGGGGGGGGGCAAATTTCAATCCTTTATTCAGAACGCTAAGCTCCGCTGGGGAGAAATCAGCTTTACTTGGATTAAAGATACCGTTGTCCTTTAGACCCTTTTTCTCTTTGTTGGTACGCCTCCCCCCTCGGGTGCCACGTTTTGTTCTGGATTTCGTGTGGGGTATTCCTGTTCTCTGTGAAAACCCCCCGGGTACATAGGTTTTGGTTTGGCCTGGTTGTAGTTGAAAGGTGACCTATCAGAGTAGTCTCTGTCCCCGTAGTCATAACGGTACTGGAAATTTCGATAATCATTAGGTCGTTTATCTCTAAGTGGTTAAAATCTGTTTCTTGTGTTAATGGGGGTTCTTTGCGGGTATGGTTGGTAATACTGGTGTTCATTCTGACTCATATTCCGTCTTCGGGGGGAATAGTCCTGTCTATATTCTTCATAGTGGACAGAACGATCTCTATTGCCCCTACCCTGTCCCCTGTTATTACGTCCTCTATTTCCAGAGTTGGAGGGGGGACCATTGTATTGGGTTGTGGGAACAGGGGGGGATGGGAGGGACGTCTATTGTTACCAGTGGGGGGAGGTGGAGGTACTGGGGGGATGTGTGCAACCCTGGAATCATCCAAACCTCCCGTCTCCATAGAGTGGCTTATACTAGCAACTGGATCCTTAGCTTGGCTAGTAGTTTGCCAGCTAAAGACATTACTATTTTTGTAGTCACTGAGGTCTCTGCTATATTTCTTCTGTTTTTTTAATTTTTTGTTCACGTTCTTCCTTTTCTAGATGGTTTTTGAGATTGGTAGAGAGGTTGGTATACTCTATAGTGGATTTGTGTGGGAGGAGTTTATCCCTAATTTCCTTAATTTCTTTGTCTATGATAGTTCTTCTAGTGCGTTTTCTATCTATGAGGAACCCCAATAGGGATATTCCTGCTTCATTAAAATAGTGGTCCCAAGACTCAATATCAAGGTCCCCTTGTTGCGGGTGGATTGTCCACCTTAGGCCTCTTGGGACCATGCGTTCCTTGGTATACTGCTCCAGGAAGGCAATGTCCCATTCCAGGTGTAACTAGGAGACCATCAGGTTTTTAAGCCTGAAAAAAAGGCCGCCTATCTCCGAGTCTGTATTGAGAGCTGTGAAAACTCCTTCGGTATTAAAAGTGCAACTAGTCCGATAGTCGAACACATCCATATTGGATGGGTTATCAAAGTATGTGGAGAGGCTGCAATAATACTGTCAAAGAGGAAGCGTATACAAGAAAGGTGTAGAAATTGCGCCAACTCCTAAAGAGAACAGGAAGAGAACAGGAATACCCCACACGAAATCCAGAACAAAACGTGGCACCCGAGGGGGGAGGCGTACCAACAAAGAGAAAAAGGGTCTAAAGGACAACGGTATCTTTAATCTAAGTAAAGCTGATTTCTCCCCAGCGGAGCTTAGCGTTCTGAATAAAGGATTGAAATTTGCCCCCCCCCCAAAAGCATTAAGCAAATTCTCCACATTTATAGATGTGCACAAGTTTGTGCGCAAACTCAATGTGCAAAGATATATTGCGTCTAATCCAAGTAGGCCCACACACCTCCTTACCAATTCCCATTCAGTTCACTCAGGGTTAGCTAACCCATCTCTATTTAACCCCCCAGCACCTATAGCTCCGTCCATTAAAGTGTTTCGTGACTTAGTATTGGAGGACCTGGATGGACTTCCAAAGAAAAAATACTACACTGATCCCAACATCAAAATGGGTTTAAGGTCTCTCTGCGAACGTAAAGACCTTGTCATCCGCCCGGCAGATAAGGGCGGAGGAATTGTCGTCCTTGACAGTAAAGACTATCAAGCAGAGATGATAAGAATCTTAAGTGATACAGAAACCTATTTGCCTCTCGGATCTAACCCCACCACAGGCTTCAAAAGAAGATTAGTGGATTCCGGTAGCTCCACGCATCCCTATAATGTATTACCTGCCCAAGGTACACAAAAATATCACCCAACCTCCTGGTCGTCCAATTATCAGCGGAATTAACTCCGTAACCTCCTGCATAGGGAAATATATTGACCATTACTTGCAACCCATAGTAAAAACGATACCATCTTTTCTGAAAGATACCCGAGATACCATCAATAAATTACAACAGGTTACTTACAGCAATGATCTTATATTAGTAACTGCAGACGTTACTTCCTTATACACTATTATTCCCCACGAACTAGGCCTAGGAGCGGTTGAACTTTTCTTGTCAAGAGATAAAAACATCCCTATGACCCAAAAGAGGTTTATTATGGATTTGCTACATTTTGCTACCAAGTCAAATTACTTCTGGTACGATAACCACTATTACCTACAGACAAAGGGGGTAGCCATGGGGGCAAAATTTGCCCCCAGTCTGGCTAATATCTTCATGGCCAAGTGGGAGGAGGATGTCGTCGGAGTCCTGAAACCCCCACAGCTGGCCCTGTGGGCCAGGTACATCGACGACATCCTCCTCCTATGGAGAGGTTCCATGGGATCCCTTAATGACTTTATGTCAACTCTAAATGAGAATGAGGTGGGTATCCACTTGTCATATGAAGCCAGTTGTTCTGTAATACATTTCTTGGATCTAGAAATCACAGCCGCCGACGGTCAAATGGAGACGAAAACTTTCTTTAAGGCCACTGACCGTAACGGGTACATCCCGACTGACAGCTGCCACCATACAGCATGGCTAAAATCAGTCCCTCGAAGTCAACTGATGAGAATCAGACGCAATTGTTCCCTCTTGCCGGATTACTACAGACAGGCGGAGACCATCAAATCTAGATTCCAAGAAAAGGGTTACGATGGAGGACAAATCGACCAGGAGATACAAAAAATAACCCACATTGATCGTTCATCATTATTAGTGGAACAACCTAAAAGACCTATGGATGCGAAACATAGATGGGCCTTCCTCACCAACTATTCCATTCAACACAAACAGATAAAGAGTATCATCTCTAGGCATTGGAAAATATTAAAAAATGACCGAATATTGGGCCCATTACTCCCCGATCAGGCTGGAGTGATTTATAAAGGTGCACCATCAATAGGTGGCAGAATTGCACCAGGGGTAGTGGACCCTCCGAAGGCGCCATCTTTTTTCCATGACCTCAAAGGTTTTTATCCCTGCAAGAAATGCACAGTATGCAAACCTAATGTTTGCAAATTCCGTAAAATCGAAACCTTTATGTCATCCACAACTGGGAGGGAATTTAAGATGAAACAATTTGCAACATGCACTACGAAGTTTATAGTTTATCTTATCACTTGCCCTTGTGGTAAGCAATATATAGGACGAACTATACGCAATTTCTCCATACGAGTGAACGAACATATCACAGCTATACTAAAAGGACGCACCAACCACAGTGTTCCCAAACACTACTTACACCACCATAATCAAAATCCATCTGGAACGAAGTTTCAAATCATTGACAAATTCGTTCCACATTGGAGGGGGGAACCAAACACAAGAGGGGTCTCCAAACTAGAAACTTTTTGGATACACCTCACGAATTGCTATGTGCCACACGGACTTAACGTTGAGTGGGATATCAACGCTTTCATAAACCAATCTTAGGCGTTGGTATCCCCCCGTTGGCGATAGATGTCCGGGGACCACATGATGCCTCCCTGGACCATTTAGATCCGCGAACTTCTTTTTACTTTTGTCACCTTATTCTGAGTAGTAGATTTCACCTCATGTAATGTGCTCAAATTTCCCACAAGGCTCTTTTTGAGCACTTTCCCTTACACAATTGAATATATATTTTTAAAATATAATAATCTTGTGTAAAATATTCTGTTTCCATATTTCCCAATCTCTGACCTTACTTAACATCACCCTAGTGTAACTGAACTACACATATATTTGCCATTTGAGTATATCTACCGCCTCTCTATATATCACTTTATATGAGTCTCTGTTATATGATCTCTTACATTTTTATATATATATTTTTTATATTTTTATGTATTTTTATGCATTTTTGCAATTGTTGCACCTTTTGAATTTCACATACCCCTTTTCTGTCACCATTACATGAAAATGCCACATAGTCGCCTGTTCATGTTGCTTACCTATACACTGAGAACCCTCAGCGAATATGTGCATAACATGTATCTTATATTTCTATATATGGGGATAGTTTGGGAGGACTTCCAGGATTAGGACCGCACCATTGTATTTAAATTAGACACTATATCATGGATCGCCGCTATGTTTGCGTTCCATGTCTTAGCCCGATAAGCCTCTACTTCCTGCTTCCTTTGATATGCAGACCAAGAGCGACCTATCGTCACTCCTTGAAGCACACACCATGTGACCGTCACATGACCACCAGGACGAATAGGATTGACGCTTTGCCAATTGGGGATCAGAAGTGAGGCTTGGCTTCTGACCATCTCCCTGTAGATGCGATTGGCCACAAAACATCATGTGACCATTTGTCACCGATGACGCTGCCGAACCCGGAAGTCATCCTGGGTAACAGCGCTGATCAGCTGTTACACTTCATTTATGTCTAACTATATAAAGCGCAGTTGTGTGGGGGGCTTATTCATACCCCAGCAGAAGCCTTTGGAGGCGAAACGCGTCAGTTTGCTATGACTACACCCCACCACTACCTACTGCGCTGTTTTTATACTTTTTTATGTCATTTTTTTATATCAATTTTACTTTGAGCCGAGTTTTTACTGCCCTCACTTGTAAAAATTCTTTTGGAGTATACTCCTTAAATAAAGTGCTCTTATGCTTTCTACAAATCAAGGATTTACACTATGTGGAAGTCTTTTCCTTTCTTTGCCTCTTTGCACATATGACGGGCCTTTGAGGAAACGGTCATTTGGCGACCGAAACCGCATCCTGGGGACCCTGGATTCCAATTTGGTACATCATTTGAGGACTGCTGACAAGATGTTTCACGAGTCTTCTCACAGATCTTCACCCCATACCGCTTGACGGTGCAAGCTCGTTTGACTCACCGCCACGGCCTGTGAGTCCACCTGATCTGGTAAGGGCATACTTTTGCTTTTTCTTTCTCCATGTTAAAACCACCCACATGAGTCAAGATTCATCTTGTTTCTAAGGACCCCTCCTAAACAACCTATAATCACCTTATAGGAAGACGGCTTGCGCCCAGTCGATTGTGGGACTAAATAGGAGTACCCCATCCATTCACTAAGAGACTTGGAGTTTCCATATATGTTTACTCCCCTTAGGGATTTGGATGTCCTTTCTTTTGGTTTCTATCCTAATGAACATTATTTTTGTTGAACAGCATACTCAGTATATTGAGATACCTTGCATCAATACTTGCCTGTTTTGCTTTTTTTTGGAATATGGTTTTATATGCATGATTGTTTCTTAATTAACCCATAGGTTGTCACTGAGTATCTTACTTCCTTACACATCTAAACATTCACCATTACTTTATTTCTTTTGGATGTTTCACAAAACAATTACCTCTTACTTCACAAGTTTACACTGTAAGTTTTATCACTTCTCCTTAGAGATCATTATTACTTGATTAGTAACAGGTGTCTCACTACTCATTAGCGCCACACTTTTTTATTTTTATTTCACACTTGCAACAGTCAAATTGCTGTGTTGGCTGCTTCATCTCCCTTTAGGAGTTGGCGCAATTTCTACACCTTTCTTGCATAACACTTGCTTGCAGAACTCTAGCTGGCACACTTTTTGTGGATCTGACAAAAAGCACTCAGCTTGTTGCTCTAAATCTGTGGCTGCTGATCCCAGCTCCACCTCTTCAGGCACTGCCAGGCCACTTGGCTGCAGCTGCCCCTTTCACTAGCCCTCCTGGCTAACTTCTCCACAGTCTTCTCAGACTGACACTCTCTCCACAGTCTTCCCAGACTGAGCACTCACTAGCCCACCTGGCTGACGTCTCAGGAGATCTCCCGGACATGCTGACCTGCTCCTGTTGTCCTCTCACTTGCTCCCGTGCCTCCTGGAAAAGATTCCTCATTGTGTTGTAGAGGGTCCTTCCAGCACCCATGCCCTAGGTCCCGGGTCCCCCCACCTCAGACTAGGGGGCAACCTCAAGAGCCACAGACAGCCTCCTCAGCACTCCATCTCCATCTTCCACCAGACTACTCCTGCTGGCATTACTCATACCTATTTATTAGGTGCCTACCCTCTTCCAGCCCCTTTTTGCTGGGGATTGGTCAAGTACCTCATAAATATGCCAAGCAGCTCCTCCTAGTCTCAACCCACTACATCTGGAATCCTCTCCAAGGTTCCAGAAACAAAGGGAGGCACCAGAGAAACTGCTTGCTGAGTCATCCAGCCTCTCTGAGTCACTCAGCCTTGACCCAGATTCAGCCCAGGCCTGGCTCTCAGCCAAGCCAAATTTTCCTACACTACAGCTTACAAAAATACCTTTCTACATCTAGCACACTAGAAGGTGCTACATGTGTTTTTTAGATTGTATGCTGAGCCACATATGCGCAGCTCAGTGTACATTTTCAGCATGCTTTGAGTGTTTGAGGGAATTAACTCCCATGCCCATGTGCAGGAGTTACATCATTGTGGGCTGGCCAATCAAAACACAGAACAGGTACAAAAACCCAGGAAAAAGATGTCAGCAACCACGAGGGTGCTTGTGAGTGTAGCATTGTTGGAGGGAAGGTAACTGGAGTGGACTTTCATTTTTTGTTTTATTTTAACAGCATGCTGTGTTGTCATTAGAAAAAATGTTCTACAAAAATGAATTTGGCTTATTAAAATTAGTCTTTTCTTTTCTTCTTGTTTGAAAACTTTTCACAATGCAGGTTGTTTGACAAGTTATCATATTGGATACATGAACGTAACTAGGAAAATAGCATCTCATTTTTATGCAGTGGCATATTTAAATTGTGTGCCTGTTTCCTGTGGTTTATGAAATCTGGTGTACAGTATGCTAAGGAATCTATGCCAAATAAAAAGAAAATAACAGTTACTCTGGTGCCAGTAAAGAAAGAAATCTAAATCTAATTTCCAAATGTACTGCAAAGTAGACGCACATACAAAAATGCAGGTTTTAACCATTTAACTACTCATAGCATACAAAGACATTAAACCAACTGAACTTCACGTCACATGCATCTCAAGTTGACCAAAAAGGAAATACTGAGCCATGAAAGGTATTTTAGTGTTAAGTGCTATTGTTTTTCATCAAGATCAGCTGATGCAGTGGATCTCTTTCTGCTGTCCCTTTCATCTATCCTCACAGCCTACTGCATTAATTCGGTTTGCCCATATACTCACCACTCTCTAATGTCCATATCTAGCTGTAAGTGTTTTCTATGTAGTGTTTGGCAAACACTTCGGCCCAAGCATGAGTTCGGGGGCCAACAGCCAATGTTCGTCCAACACCCGAATTTACAGGGTGTTCGGCGGGTGTTAGGCCTGCAATGCACTGCATGCTGCACAGAGCATTTTGTGCCCTGATTGGGCAAAGCTTTCTGCCACCCCACCCCAAAGCACCTTGTCCTTATGTTGATGGGGACAAGGGTCTCTTCCCCACGACGCTGGACTGTGGTTGTAGGGGTATGCAGGTAGGGGGCTTATCGGAATCTGGAAGCCCCCTTTAATAAGGGGGCCCAAGGGAAAGAAGGGGTAGCCCCTGGAAGTTGCACATCTAAGGTGTCCTAGAGAGAGATGAATGGAGTGGCAACCTCAGCCACTGGACTCCAACCAGTCCATGCCCCAACGTATTTCACTCCACCCCCCGGAGCTTAGTCATAGGGAACAGTTTTTGACCATTCCTTTATTAAAAAAATCTATTATCAATCATGACGCTGCTGCACTGCCAGACCTGAAAAAGAAGAAAAAAAATGATCCTGTCGTTTATTAAGGCCAACAGCCTACTGCATGCTCTGCCGTTTGACAGTTCTTATATAGGTAAGACGTTCCCAGGTAGCCCCGCCCTTACCTATATAAGAACTGTCAAACTACTGAGCCTGCAGTAGGTGGTCGGCCTTCATGGACGGCAGTAGCATTTTTTTTTTTTTTCGGGTGTGGCGAGTGGCACGATTGATGATGGATTTACATCGGGGGACACTGTTTTTTATTTTTTAATAAAGGAATTGTCAAAAACTGTCTCTGTGTTTTTATTATTTTTTTACACTTTTTTTGGTGAATGGGTAGGGCTACTATGTACCTCCTACTCATTCACACGGGGGGCAGGACCTGGGGGCCCCCTTGTTAAAGGGGGCTTTCAGATTCTGATAAGCCCCCTGACCACATACACCTCACTCTTCACCCCGCTCACTTGTCCCACCCTTTCCTGACCTGCCAGGCTGCATGCTCGGATAAGTGTCTGGTATGGATTTTCGGGGGAACCCACGCCGCTTGTTTTTTTTTATTTTGGCGTGGGGTTCCGGGGACCCCACGCCGTTTTTTTCTTTATTTTTTTTAGTTCACTGATCCTGAAAGTTGTTTTACAATTTTTTTTTTACATTAATACATGTCCCCCAGGGCAGTACCCCGACCCCCATACCCCTTTTATGGGCAATAACTTGCATATAAGCCTTCAAAATGGGCACTTTTAATTTTTCCTGTTTGGCTCCCATAGACTTCAATGGGGTTCGCCATTCGAGGTAGAACTTTTCCCCCGTTCAGGAGTTCTGCTGCGAACCGAACATCTCTACTTCTATGTATCAGGATACCAAAAGGGAATCTGTTGGCATGCTGAACAAACAATGTAGGACACATATTAGATAAATTCTATTCTTATAATACATTTTTTGAGTTTCTTCATGATCATTATGTCTATAGGGCTCAACAATCTTTATACATAAGGTAACCATATTGTGACAGAACCGTCCAGCACCCAGCTTGAGTGCCTTCGTCAAGATATAGCTTCCTCCAGTCTGGACCCAGGAACCAGGTATTATAGCTCAGCACCCAAGACTAGGCAACACTAGATTAGATGCAAACTGGACCCCTTTATTGAAAATTCATACAGAATATATAGCACAGAAGATCAGGTTGCTTTGAGCTGATCAAAAATAACATCTGCTCTGAGTCTCACAGTCTAAAGCAGTCATTTCTGGTTTGGGCATAGAGGTCCCAAATATGTATCTGGGTCCTCCAGTTCCCTGAGTTGGTGTGTTTTTGGGAGACATGGCCTTGTATCTGAAGCAAGACCACTCCAAGGGTCCCCTCAGGCACACACCTCCCAAAGATTAGTGCTCCCCTAAAAGCCAGGGCCCATACTCAGTAGGCAAGAGGCCACCCTGCAGTCTTCTCCAAAAGCCCCTGTCCTGGTTGGTATGTCTGTCACATTTCTCCCCCTTCTAAAGTAGACTAACCAGGTCCCAGACCTCCTCCTGGTCTGAACACGCGTTAGTCAATCCACATGATCTCCATTCTTGGCCGCAGGGAATAGTTGTCATCGGTAGGTGTGGGACAGAGGTCGTGGAATCTCTTTCTGGCTGCCAATGCCTCAGTTAGGTGGTTTTTACCATTTCTGGGCTCAGCCTGCTGCTGGGGAGAGGGACAGACTGCCCCGGCTCCCTGAAGCCATGGAGACACTGCAGGTGCTAGGCAGAGGCCAGTGGCACTCTGCCCTGTTACCAGCACTTCAGCTGGATGGTCTTTACTGTTCTAGGGGTTGGTGTGCTGCTGGGGAGAGGGGCTGATTGCCCCGGCTCCCTGAAGCAGTGGAGACACTATAGGTGCTAGGCAGAGGTCAGCGGCACTCTGCCCTGTTGCCAGCGCTTCAGCTGGGAGTAGGAGCTTTACTACATCAGCTAGTCACTGGGGAGAGGGGCCACCTGCCCTGTGTCCCCGGAACTCCGGAGTTGTTCCCGGTGCTGGGCAGAGGTTAGTAGCACTCTGCCCTGATGCTAGCGCTTCTGCTGGGGAGCCCACATCATATGCTCCGGCTAACTGTTGGGGAGGGAGGCCAGCTTCCTCCACTCCCAGACTGTAGATCTGCTACTGGGAAGGAAGGATGACCACCTCCTCTTTCTGGTCCTTGGCCTGCTTGCTGCTGGGGAGGGAGGATTACCACCTCCTCTTCTGGCCTGTGGATTTGCTGTTGGGGAGTGAGGACAGCTTCCTCTCCATGGTCCTTGAACTGCTGCTGGGGAGATGAGCCGAACGCTCATCCAGCTGCTGGGATAACATTTCTCTGGTACTGTCTCCCAGGTGCATGGATCTTTGCTTGGGAGGAAAGACAGTTTCCACCACTCTGGCTGACTGTTGGGGAGGGAGGTCAGCTTCCTCCACTCCTGGACTGTGGATCTGCCGCTGGGGAGTCAGGACAACCACCTCGTTTCCCTGGTCCTTGACCTGCCATTGGGGAGGGGACAGGGCTTCCTCCCCTCCCTGCATCTCTGACTTCTGCTGGGGAAGAAGAACCGCCACCTTCTCACCCTGGGCCTCCAGAACTGCCACGGGTGTGGGACAGAGGTCTGCAGAACTCTGCCTTGATGCTAGCTCTTCTGCTGGAGGTTCACTGGGTTGTTCCCCCTTTAGCAGATCCAATCAATCCAAGCTCCCTGTGAAGCTCCAACTCCCTAAAATCTTGGATGTCCTCCCAATCCCACTCTGCTGCACTACTGAAATGTGGATCCTCCTAAAGCGTCTCAAATATCAATCCGAGCTGCCATAGTCATAGCCTTCTATGGGATCACTGTTCTTCATCCACAGACACACTTGGGTATCATACCATTGCGGTGCACGGTAACCATCGTCTAGCACCATTTCTGTCTGGACCAGCGTTTCCAGCTCCGTCAGACATTCTTTCTGAGGATGCTCCCATAGATCCCTCTGCTGCCAACAAAATGTAATGGATTGCCTGGCACCCAGCTTGGGTGCTTCCGCCAAACAGTGCCTCCTGCTCTCCAAACCATTCCAGCAGACCGAGAGCTAATACCAGCCCTTTTACCCCAAGCCTCTTACACAGACAAGATGTTGAGGTAATTCCCAACGAATGACTTTTTATTGAAAAGAAATACAGGTTTTTATACACTTTAAAAGTAGGCCAGACAGCACATGAACAATAAAACCAAATGTTACCCAAAACATCACACAAATTGACACAAGGCTAATCCCATCCTGTAGGAACCTCCAAGAGTTAGCCAAATTAGCCAACAGACAGAAACAATAGGTAACTCAATTAACTCAATTAACAATGGGAATACACACCTAGAAAATTCTTTGATTAATCGGGGATCCCAGACTGTCCTGTAACAGTCTACAACAGTCTATGAGACAACGTGCCAGAAGTCTGAAAAAGGGAAAGTATATTATCTTCATAGATTTCTTGAGAGATATTGTTGATAAATATTTCTGTCTCAAGTGAAGGAGCCTCTCCAACCCAGTCTGCAGGAGGGCCACCATATTCCATCTGACCATTAACGTGTACAAGATTTTTATGACACCTTTCATCCACTCCAAAAGGGAAGCTTTATTGTCCTTATTCAGAGAATTAATCCAAGCCTTGCTCTTAGCGTTCATCACATTGTTGTCCATTTTTAGAGAATGATCTGCTTTCTCCATGGGCTATAATCACTAGGTAGAAGGCTTCAATAATCTTTATATATAAGGTAGAAGAATTCTCCACAAGATCCAAACCCGAAAGGGGGCTGTGGAGGATTCCTCAACTGCAGCTGCACATAGATAAAGGGGCTGGGATACTCACAACTTCATTGACCTAAAATGGGCACATGACTATATTCAGCGATATGGCCCATATTAGGTCAATGAGTCTCAGAGAAGATCCTCGGGCTTTCTGTAACCAGCTTTTTTTAGCGTATAGCCTGCCTCATGGCCATATTAGGTCAAAGTTATCATGAGTATCCCTGCCCTCTTGTGTACACAAAGCTGCAGACTAGAATCTCCTGCCAACAGGTGATTGGCCCGGCAATGAAAGCCTCCTGTCGAGGTTGGACCCAACCTGGGTTCAGACTGAACTAGCTTATCACTAGTTGTCATTAGAACATCTACATTTTTGGACACCAGGACAAATAGAGGGATTACACAGACAACAACAAAAAACTTGAAAGAGGTTTTTACCCTTTCTTTCTTTTATACAAAAAAACTGTTTTACCTTCATATACACCTCAAGATGAATTAGAGTAAGAATAAAAACATTATACGAGAGAAGTCATGTATATCTCAACACAGACATGTAGGAGACAAAATTGGGCAAGGTGGCACCATGACAAAAAGAAAAGAACGTGTAGCAACAACAGGATTATTAAAAGGAACTATTTCTCTACAAAATATATCCATTAATGCTTCTTGTGCCTGCATGTATCATCTGTATATAAATCTGTGTGCTATTTCCTTTAGATTTACCAACAGTTAGTTAGGGCCCACTTAAACAATCTATTCATAATAAATATGAACAGATAGGTTCTTGCATTACAAAGGAGATTGTACAATCAGAATACAAAATGGACACAGAAACTAGTCATTTGGCAGACCATTCTGAATGTTTCCTATTAGAAAGCCAAGCATTCTGTGTGCTCAATAAAGTATGAAAGCATTCTGTATTAAAGCATATTTAAATCCCCAAAAATGTAATGTATTGCAGTTTACCAATTATTAGATGTCCTGTCTGCATTTGTTTTTACTTTTTAGTTTTTTTTTTCCTTTTTTTTACCTGGTTATCCAGCCAGTAACACACTTTCTGTCTTAGGGTGTCTCCTCTCTTTTTGGAGGAGCAACAGAGGCATCCTTTCAGCACATCCTGGAGAAGGTAGATTAAATAGTGGATTTAGACTTACTTTACAACAGTGACTAACAAATTAAAGTGGTTTTAAAGCTAAAAATCATTTTACCTTAATGCATTCCCTGCATTAGGTAAAAAAAAGTTTTTGCTACTTGCTGTGCCTCCACCCCCTCCAAACACTTACCTGGGTGCTACGTCGTTCTAGCGCTGTGCCCAGCTGCTGGTATTCTCTCCCCTCTCTCTGCTCTCACTATACTATACTGAGAGCAGTGGGAGCCATTGGCCCTACTGCTGACATTTTAAATCCTGTGAGCAGAGAGAGGCTTCTCTGTGTACGTCTATGGATGCACACAGCCCAGCTGTATGCCCCCATAGCAAGCGGAAGAGAAGAGAAGGAGCAGAGAGCACCGACAGGAGACCCCAGAAGAGAAGGTTCAGGGCCACCTGCACAGAGCAGATGAGCATAATATGTTTATTATTTTAATTTTAAAAAATGCCTTTAGAAATGCTTTAAAGCTGAATTTGAACTAAGACTTTTAAAGCGGTTAAAGCTGATTATTGTAAGTACCCTATCAGCCAGCATTCTTCTCTGTTTCAGCTTCAAAATGTGGATGGCCTCTTGACATCCCCATGCACAATGCAGGTCGCTGGTCCCACTTTGTATCAGATCACATCAGTGAGGGTTGACTTTGGGGGACAGTAGTCACGGGGGAAGAAGCAAATGACAGTGAAGAATTAGGTAAGTAATTCTGTCTATTACATACCCCCTACACCAGTGGTTCTCAACCTCAGTCCTTAAGTACTGTTTGCAGGTTTTCCTTTATCTTGCACAGGTGCTTTAAATCAGAGTCAATGGCTTGGTATTTTGGACAGCTATTTTATCTAAGAGAAATTCCCAAAACATGGCCTGTTAGGGGTACTTGAGGACTGAGGTTGAGAACCACTACCCTACAGTAAATTTAACCAATCATTAGAACCTTACTATATGGAGTGGGCTACCAAAATGTAACTTTTTATTAGCTGACCAAAGTTAAGCTTAAGAGCCCTTTCACACTGTGCCGCCCCGGGCGTCAGCGGTAAAGCGGCATTTACCGTCATTTTAACGGTGCTATTCGGCTGCTAGTGGGGCGATTTTAAACCCCGCTAGCGGCCGAAAAGGGGTTCAATCCGCCCGCAAAACGCCACTGCAGTGGCGTTTTGCTGGCAGTATGGCAGCACTGCCCTATTGTTTTCAATGGGCAGGGGCGCTTTACGAGAGGTGAGTTCACTGCTCCTAATGCGCTGCAAAGAAGCTGCTTGCAGGACTTTTTCTGATGCCCTGCCAGCTCCAGTGGGTTTGCAGCTGAGGCTTCTTTTAGGCGCTTTACATGCACTATTTGTAGCGCCTGAAAAAACGCCTCAGTGTGAAAGGGGTCTTACTGGTTTATTTGTTGAATGAGGATCTTAAACAGATAATGAAAAAAATTATTTCAAATGTTGATGTATAAACTTGTGGACGTCTCAATAGTGGTAAAGTAAAACTAAATAAAAACCACTGTACTTTCTCTTTAAGAGACAAAAAAGGAGGATGGTTATGTCCACTGAGCAAGTGCTAATTTTTTATGTTTGAGAAGTATATGTTTAAAAATAATATTTTAAAAGTCCAGTTATTGTACCTTTTTACATTAATATATTATCATTAATGCATTATTTTAATTGACTGTGAGTAATCCAGTGACTATTTTGGGGTGTAGTGGCCTCTATTTATGTATTTTTGGTGTTTTTTTGTTTTTGTTTTTGTTTTTTTTTTTACGCCAAAATGTCTAATAAAGTGTTAACATTTAGAAATTTTGAAAGGGCTAAAAAAAAAGATAGCATAGATCTGAACACAGATCGCCTCTAATATTTTGCTTTTGTGTATCAGCTGTATACTTCACTAACAAAACCTAAATGAGAACATAATGATACATCTGACTATCCCATTTGTTTCAGTATCATTGGATTGTGGCTCCCATAACGATTATAACGTTTCACTATCATAAAGGCAATATGGTCTCACATAAATTGTTGACATTTTTCTAGTGATAAGTTCATTTTCTAACAAATGACAACTTTTACAGTTCTGCTATAATGTTTCATACCTTCTGAATGCAAATTGAAATTGCTCTGTGATTCTTCCAATTGCTGGTAAAATTTCTAGTAGATGACCAAAGCTGGATGTATCAGCAGAGGACAAACTGGGAAAATGAAATGGCTGTATTATAAGCCTACTTTGGGATAATAGTATTGTGGCTTGGATCAGGAGTGAGGTTGTAAAGTGTTTTATGCACAAGAGAATATCAGTTTAATCTATTTTTATTTAGTCCCCCTATTTCTATTTACATATGTATGCAGTTAGCCAAATAGACTTACTATATATAGATACTGTGAGAAGGTGGTTTGAAACCCATGTTACAAGATGCAGAAAATGGCCTTTCTTTTCTAGATGCGTTTTAAATTTGTCATTTTTTTTTTTTTTTAGCTAGCATCAGGCCTTGGGCCTGACTGCAGAACTATGACATAAAGGAAATCTGAACTAAGGGTGTGAAGGAAAAGTGTTATTTGTTAAAGTTTATGGTATGTAAAGACAAAACATATTGAAGGGATTTTAATGAAGCACTACTGACAGTTTTCTGGTGCTATGGCATAGAGAGACACGCAGTGTAGCAGAGTGGAATAATTGTTGCTGCTACCTCCTCCCTGTCACTGGTTGTTAAGGATGATGTCAACTTCACTGCCAAAAGCTTCCTAGCGACCAGTATTGCTGCACTAGGTTGAGTCTGATGGCGAAGCTAAGACACTAATTGACAGCAGGAAGTGGTGGGCTGATTCTTTATCCCATAGCAAGCTGTCTATTGGCCAAGGATCTATCCCCTGCCTGCTGTCAGTCACAATGGGAGTGGACCTCATGGGGAACTACTGTTTCTGAATCGCCAGCAGTTTATGCCCCCAGATACAAAACTCCACCACTGCGCAGTGGCACAGAGGGCGGAGTACTATATAGACACCCTGGCCTCTGTGCATCTGCAAATGTGGTGCATGCTCCAGATTTATGTACCCGTGTACAACAGGTACATGAATCTGTTGTCCGCACGAACATTTGTCATGTGGAGGAACATGGCATTGGACATGCTTTTTTAAAGTGCTCTGACCGTCAATCAAAACACCTCTCACTGAATAAAATGGTCAGCTTACAGTTCTGTTCACACATGTTTGCTTTGCTTTGTTTTGCTTTGCTTCAAAAATTATACCCCATGTACTGGTGTTTTAAAGCATCTTCAAAGCCTCCATAGAAGTCTATGACAAAGCTTGCTTGATGCACCTGTAGCATTTGAGAGGCTTTTATTCAGCTTTAGCTTCGCTATGTTTTGGAGGTATTGCAGGTATAAGATATCAACACACACAGGGAATTTGCCAAGCTTCTTTAACCACTTCAACCCTGGAAGATTTTACCCCCTTCCTGACCAGAGCACTTTTTACAATTTGACACTGTGTCACCTTGCCTGACAATTGCGCGGTCGTGCGACATTGTACCCAAACAAAATTGACATCCTTTTTTTTCCCACAAATAGAGCTTTCTTTTGGTGGCATTTGATCACCTCTGCGTTTTTTATTGTTTGCGCTATAAACAAAAAGAGATTGACAATTTTGAAAAAAAAGCAATATTTTTTACTTTTTGCTATAATAAATATCCCCAAAAAATAAATTTAAAAAACTAATTTCTTTCTCAGTTTAGGCCGATATGTATTTTTCTACATATTTTTGGTAAAAAAAAATCGCAATAAGTATATAGTGATTGGTTTGCGCAAAAGTTATAGCGTCTACAAAACAGGGGATACATTTATGGTATTTTTATCATAGTTTTTTTTTTAATTAGTAATGGCAGCAATCTGCCATTTTTTAGTGGGACTGCGACATTGCGGTGGACAGATCGGACACTTTTTACACTATTTTGGCACCATTGACATTTATATAGCGATCAGAGCTAAAAATAGCCACTGATTATTGTGTAAATGTCACTGGCAGGGAAGGGGTTAAACACTAGGAGGTGATCAAGGGGTTAAATGTGTCCCCTCAGCATGTTCTAACTGTAGGGGGGATGGGCTACCTAGGACATGACAGAGATCACTTCCGATTACTGGGAGCAGTAGATCGTTATCATGTCACTAGGCAGAAATGCCTTTCCCCGTTCTTCCTCTCCTCTTCACGATCACGGGCCAGACATCGAGTCCGCAGGACCCATGGGCCCACTCCCGTGGCGGGGGTTTACGAAAGGGACGTATGGGTATGCCCTTTTGCGCACCCATGCCATTCTGCCAATGTACATCGGCGTGTTTAAACGTCAAAAAAGCATCATCAAGCACCACCGAAGCATCATCAAGGCATCAAAAACACATCAAAAAAGCATGTTGAAGCGGTAGGTAAGTGTAAACGAGCCCTTTAACTACTTCAATACAGGGCACTTATACCCCCTTCCTGCCCAGACCAATTTTCAGCTTTCAGCGCTCTCACATTTTAAATGACAATTACTCAGTCATGCAACACTGTACCCATATGAAATTTGTGTCCTTTTTTCACACAAATAGAGCTTTCTTTTGGTGGTATTTAATCACTAGTGGATTTTTTATTTTTTGTGCTATAAATAAAAAAAAGACCATAAATTTTGTGAAAAAAATGCCTTTTTCTTTGTTTCTGTCATAAAATTTTGCAAATTAGTAATTTTTTTTCATAAATTTTGACCAAAATTTATACTGCTGCATATCTTTGGTAAAAATAACCCAAATTAGTGTATATTATTTGGTCTTTGTGAAAGTTATAGAGTCTACAAACTATGGTGCCAAATACCCACCAAATGACATCTTTTTAGAAAGTAGACATTCCAAGGAATTAAGTAAGAAGCATGATGAGTTTTTTTAAGTTGTCATTTTTTCCCACAATTCTTTGCAAAATGAAGATTTTTTTTTTTTACAAAATTGTCATATTAACAGGTTATTTCCCTCACAGAGCATATGCATACAACAAATTACACCCCAAAATACATTTTGCTACTCTTCCCGAGTATGGCGATACCACATGTGTGAGACTTTTACACAGCCTGGCCACATACAAAGGCATAATGAGTCTTTTGAACGGTTCATTTTTTTCCAGAAGTTTTTGGAAAATGTTGAAAAAAATGAAAACACATTTTTTTTACACAAAGTTGTCCATTTATCAGATATTTCAAACACATAGCATGTACATAGCAAAGATGACACCCCAAAGTACATTCTGCTACTCCTCCAGAGTATGGCGATACCACGTGTGGGAGACTTTTACACAGCCTGGTCACATACAGAAGCCCAAGATGAAGTAGCACCTTCAGGCGTTCTACAAGCATAAATTACACATCTCATTTCTCAACCACCTATTACATTTTGAAGGCTCTGGAGCACCAGGACAATGGAATTGCCCACAAAATGACCCCATTTTGGAAAGCAAACACCCAAAGTATAATCTATTAGGCATAATGAGTCTTTTGAACGGCTCCTTTTTTTCCAGAAGTTTTTGGAAAATGTGGGAAAAAAATGAAAACAAATTTTTTTTACAAAAAGTTGTCCATTTATAAGATATTTCCAACACATAGCAAATACATAGCAAAAATTACACCCCAAAATACATTCTGCTAGTCCTCCTGAGTATGGCAATACCACATGTGTGAGATTTTTACACAGCATGGCCACATACAGAGGCCCAACATCCAAGTAGCACCATCTGGCGTTCTAGGAGCATAAATTACATATATAATTTCTTGACAACCTATCATTTTTGAAGGCCCTTCATATTTCTAACACATAGCATGTACATACCAAGAATTACAATCCAAAATAAATTATTTTGTGGAAAGGGTAAAAAAAAAGCATTACCTGTGCTTTTAGTAGTGTCCACAGAGGAGAGCACTGGTCCAAGCAGCAGGCAGGGATGTGCTTAGCGACAGCAATAGTAATTATCCAGGCAGCAGGCAGGAATATTGTCTATAGTCAGCACAAGGATATTGTCAGCACAGCACAGTCCATAGAAATTGTCCAGGCAGAGACAGACAGCACAGCCATAATATTGGTCCTGGTACACTGTTACCTGCAGACACTCATTATTGTACCGCTCTCCAGCCCTTCATAATTATACTGCCTCTTGCTACAGCTAATTATTTGCATAGTCCAGGTAGCAGGCAGAGGTGTGGTCCGTTCATGCGGCAGGCAAAGGCATGATGGCAGTAAGTCAGCTGCAGGCTGAGGGCCGCAATCAGGTAAGACCTGTGCACAGTGGCACAGGGGTAGAGGCTTCACCCACCCAAATCTCTATGAAGCCTCCGGACTCCAGACCCTAATCCGGGAATTACGAAACCCAGAGAAAACTAAAAAAATGTTTTCTGCATCCGGAAAAACAATTCTGGAGCCCCTCACATATGTGAGACCCCTGTGTACGACAGTAGCAGGGCAACAGATCAGTCCAAGCGGTGGGCAAAAGCATAGTCCATAAAACAGGCCAGGGTCAGTTCACGTGCAAGCAGTCCAAGCGGTAGACAGAAGCGTAGTTGATAAAACAGGCCAGGGTCAGTTCACGTGGAAGGCTGTGGCATGGTTATTTGGGGAAGCATGGAAAATGGTCAGCACAGATGATGAATAATGGGGAAATGGTTAAAAATATGGGCTAATATTTTAGGGATGTATGATAAAGTTGGAAGCATTCATCAATGCAAAGGCCAGGTTGGGAGGGACACTGGGGACAATGGTAGCTGGTATCTCTTCGAAATCCTCTTTTGCTGCACACGCAACATTTCTTACGCCGTCTTCGGCCTGCTTCAGATGGTGGAATGTTGTACAAGAAGTGGTGCTCATGAAGTCGGCTAACAGCATCAGAGCGAAGGTCTTCTGAGGGGGTCTTTGTTGATAGATGAGGGACGTGACAACTTCTTCTATGAATTTTAGGAAGGGGGCAGGGCTTTCCGTGGATTTGGTGTAGACTACGTAGGAATTATAAATGGCCAAATGGATGAGATAAATTCTTTTACCAAAATCGGGACCTCCTTATTGAGACAAATAGGGCTGAATCATTTGATCACTGAAATTCACCCCCCCATGTAGAGATTGTAATCTTGGACAAATGTTGGCTTTTCAATGGGACCTCGTGTTCTTTGAACATCAACTGTAGTGCCGTCATGGATGGTGGACATCATGTGCATGTCCCTTTTATCCTTCCACCTCAAGGCCAGCACTTCGTTGCATCTCAATAATGCCCTTTCCCCCTTCGCAGCTTTTTGTTCGCTAGAGATTGTGGGAAGCCCTTCCTATTCTTTCTGGAGGTTCCGCAAGGCCAGGGTTTTTGTGATGTATAAGCATTTGAAAAGGGGCTGGTGTAGAAGTTGTCAAGGTATATGTGATATCCTTTGTTCAGAAGTGGGTATGCCAGGTCCCATACAATTTTTCCAGTTGTGCCCATGTAGGCCGGACACTCAGGGGGCTGGAGCTGGGAATCTCTTCCTTCATATATGCGGAACGCATACAGATATCCCGTGCCTCTCTCACAGAGCTTGTAAAATTTGACTTCGTATGTGGCCCTTTTGCTAGGAATGTATTGCTTTTTTCCTAGCCGGCCTGAAAAGGGTACCGGGGACCCATCTACACATACATTCTGATCGGGGACATAGAGTTCTGCAAATCGTTGAGAAAAGAAATTTATCAGTGGGCGAATTTTATATAACTTATCGTAATTTGGATGATTGCGGGGAGGGACCTGGACATTATGGCAGAATAAATGAGCATGTGGTGGATGGGGTTGATGGGCCAATAGGCATGTCCTTCATTTTTTTTGTAAGCCCCAATTTTATGGTGAGCCCCATAAACAATTTGAACACCTCCAAATTTCAGATATCTCCACTCAAGCAGACAAGCATATGATGATTGGAGGTTGTTGGCAATATACTGCTGGGCATATAAATTAGTCTGGTCCACAATGAATTGCAGCAGTGCCGGTCAAAAACAGATAAAAACAATCGATCTCTGTGAAATTTTGGGTGTTGGCCTGCACACCTGGCTGTGCTGTGAAAGGGGGAATACTTGGTGATCTTGAGTTGGAAGGCAGCCATGTTGGGTTTGCAAAACTATCTGGCATGTATGTAGAGGCTCTGGCTCTTGGGGGACGTGACACTCCAGTAGTTGGGGGATTTGAATTTCCTGTGCTGGTACTCAGGCGTGATGTGGCAGCACTGGTACTGGGCCTGGGCATTTGTTCCCAGGCCTATCGCCGGCGGCAGCACTGGTACTGGGCATTTGTTCCCGGGGCCTATCGCTGGCGGCAGCACTGGTACTGGGCCTGGGAATTTGTTCTTGGGGCCTATTGCTGGCGGCAGCGCTGGTATTGGGCTCGGGAATATAATCCTGGTTGCTGGTGGCTGCCTGGTTTCCAGAGCGCCGTGCCCTTTTAGGAGGGACCCATTCTTCCTTCGAATCATTTGCCTATTCACTACTCTCAATTGGTTCAAATGCCGAATTTGATTCAGAATCAGAATTGGAATCTGATGAGAACTCCACTCTGCTCTCATCAGTCCTGGAGAGGATCTGGAATGCCTTCTCACTGGTATATAATCTTTTGAAAATGACACTGATGCCGGTGTGACAGGTGGCAGGTGACGGTCACTGATGGGCTGTGCGTTGGGTGACAGGTGACGTTTACTGATAGGTGATGGCGGTGTGAAGGGCGATGGTCACTGATGGGTGACAGGCGATGGTCACTGATGGGTGACAGGCGATGGTCACTGATGGGTGACAGGCCACGGACGGTGGTGGGTGATTGTCATTGACGGATGACGGATGATGGTCACAGACGGACGACAGGCCACGGTTACTGATGGGTGATGGATGACAGGCCGCGGTCACTGATGGGTGACGGGTGCACCGCTGACGGTCACTGATGAGTGATGGGTGATAGGGCATGGTCACTGATGGGTGACGGGCGCACCGCTGACTCTCATTGATGGGTGATAGGCCACGGTCACTGATGGGTGACAGGTGCACCGCTGATGGTCACTGATGGCAGTCTCTTATGTGAAAGGTGCACTTTATGGGGGTGAATGTGGTGACTGTTGGGTGACAGATGACAATGGGGGGGTGATGGCACAAGTGTGGTGTTGGTGCAGACATTACAGAACACAGATCTGTAACTCACTGCTCCTGGCTCTTCTCTCCTCATGCTGGAAACGGTGTGTGAGGAGGGAAGAGCCGGTAACAGGTAGTTACGGGTCTGTGTTTGCATTTAGTGATCGGCTGTGAAAGGATCACAGCCGATCACATGGTAAACAGCCTCTGGCCAATGGCTGTTTACCAGTGTCGGTGACAAGCAGTGTTCCCGGGAACATGCTGCCACTGATGTGCACGCGCAGCGCGCTCGCGATCACGTGCATGCGCCATGCAAGTGGGGAGGTACCATCTGTGATCGCCCATGACTTCATCACAGCTGATCACGTGGTACACAGCCATGCCCAATGGCTGTTTACCCCCGTCAGTGACGAGCAGTGTCTCGGTGACATGCCACCACCGACAGTACAGGGCTGTGCGCACACAATCGCATGCATGCCCTGTTTAAATGAACGGACGTCATATGACGCCTGCCCAGAACGAGAGGCGGCAAACGGTTAAAACTCCTTGACCACTGTGCTGTCTGTGTTACAGCTGCAGTGGCGGGGAGAAAGTGTGGTTGCACTAAGGATGGAGTGTGTGTCGTATAGACATTTTGGCCTCAGTGCAAGTCCATATGTGATGCAACATGTCCATATGTGAGGCAACATAAATGTGCACCTCTTTACAATATGTACCCTGTAAAATCCATTGTGGCTTTCTTCTGTAGTGCTACTCCCAAAGGAGCAGCTTGGTAGTTTGAGTTCTCTGTTCTTTGCCCCCAACTCAGTGAACGCCCTCAGCCCCTCTCCCACACCAGGTTAAGCAAAGAGCATAATACACTATTATTACTAGCACAAGTATAAACACCCTGCACAAACTACAGTTTGGTATCAGGAAGCAAACACCAGAATTGTTAAGAATAAAGGAGGGTGTTATATTGTAACAAATTAAAGGCAGGAAGGGTGGGCTATAGGGTACTCTGGGTAAGGTAGACCCTCTCAGAGAAAAAAGTTATTGATGTGGCTCAGGCTGGGAATAGGGTAGGCAGGTGATGTCCAGTAAAGGCACCTCAACAGCATTACATATGAGGGAAGCACACTCTGATAAATACAAAAACAAAAGAAGGCGCTTCTAAGTGCAGAAAAACTAGACTTTTAATTACCCTGCAGAGTACAAGGGATCAAAATAATCTATCTGTATCCTTACTCTAAACTATTACAACTTAGTAAATCTTTTGGCAAAAAATTGTGTTTGACTTACATTCTACCTGTTCCTATATATACATATTGCCACCTACTTTAATTTGAAAAACAAGACAATAGAAAGGCGCTTCCCAGTGCAGAAAAACTAGACTTTTAATTACTCAAAAAAGATTAAAAACACATACAAGTTTTAAAAGATTGCCAGGCTCATTAGTAAATCTTTGACGTCCAGAGGGAGAGTTTCCCTGTGAATGTTACAGCCGCAAGATGTGGTTTAACTCACCAGTGGTGGAGGGCTGTGTATGAGGATTGATTTTATAACAAACAGTGGGTCAGCTGGCCATTGTAGCCCCACGGCTGCGGACACCATGCTCCTGTATTTAAACTGCTCTCACCCAGTGAACAGTAGGCCAGTAGAAGGAGCGGTGAGCTCCAAGCACATAGCCTGCCCACAATATTGACAGCCTCGGCCCTGACTGCTGCCCCCTTTCCAGTGACGTCACTTCCGGATCTGTGGTCCATGCTGGTCAGTGTGGAGATCTCTGCCATCTCTGGATGGAGGAATGCCCCAGCCTGTTCACATCTTATTCCAGATATCTAGACCAGCCTTTCTCAACCAGTTTGCCGCGGCACACTTGGTGCCACCAGAGGTCCTCAGGTGTGCCACGGGATCATGGGAGAGAAGGGCTGTCAGATGAGCCCAATCTCCTGATCCCCTGCCGAAATGTATATCTGCACTGTGTGGCACTGAGGGAGCTCCATCAGCCTCAAAAGTGAAAGTAAAGGGAGTGAAAGTGTGCTGGGCTCTCTTCTTCCCCCTAGCAGTGTGAAGGAAAGGTACTGTACTAGAATTTTTAAAGAGCTTTATACATGTGTCTGTGTGTGTACGTGTGTGTGTGTGTGTGTGTGTGTGTGTGTGTGTGTGTGCACATGCATAGTTAACCAACATTCTGAAAAATTAATAGGGACACTTTTTTGTATGTAGGCAAAGTCTTATTTTAACTACAGGTGGGGAATTCATTTGTAGGTGTGGCTTAGAGGAGAGAAAAATTGTGGTGCGCTAAAGCAAAAAATGGGCATGGTTTAAACTAAATATTAGGCGTGGCTTAAAGGGGTGTGGTTAGAGTCTGAGATAAAAGAGGGATGGAGTTAGAAGGAAAAGAGGGATAGAGGAAGAAGGAGAGGAAGAGAGAAAGAGAGAGAGGAAAATAAAGAAAGAGAGAGGGAGAAAGAAAGAAAGAGGTAGGGAGGTATGGAGAGAGAACAAAGGAAAGAAAGAAGGAAAGAAAGAGGGATGGAGGGACAGCAGGCCCAGATCCTATACCACAATAGCAATATGTGTATTCTAGATTAAGTTTAAAAATCGGCAGATAAAGACACTCCAAACACCATTTCCCCAGGCAGATCCCATCAAACAGATACAAGAGATGGTCAGAGACTACAGACATGATACAAGAGATGGTCAGAGAATGTGTGAACATGATACAAGAGATGGTCAGAGAGTGTGTGGACATGGTACAGGAGACTGTCAGAGAGGGTGCAGACATGATACAAGGGATGGTCAGAGAGTGTGCGTACATGATACAAGAGATGGTCAGAGAGTGTGCGGAAAAGGAACAGGAGACTGTCAGAGAGTGTGTGGACATGGTACAGGAGACTGTCAAAGAGGGTGCGGACATGATACAAGGGATGGTCAGAGAGTGCATGGACATGATACAAGAGATGGTCAGAGAGTGTGAGGACATGGTACAGGTGATGGTCAGAGAGGGTGCGGACATGGTACAAGAGATGGTCAGAGAGGGTGCTGACATGATACAAGATATGGTCAGACAGGGTGTGGAAATGGTACAGAAGACAGTCAGAGAGTGTGTAGACATGATACAAGAGATGGTCAGAGAGTGTGCGAACATGATACAAGAGATGGTCAGAGAGGGTGAGGACTTGATACAAGAGATGGTCAGAGAGGGTGTGGACATGGTACAGGAGACTGCACAGAGGGTGTGGATATGGTACAGGACACTGTCAGAGAGTGTGCGGACATGGTACAGGAGACTATCAGAGAGGGTGCGGACATGGTACAGGAGACTGTCAGAGAGGGTGCGGACACAGTACAGGAGACTGTCAGAGAGAATGCGGTACAGGAGACTGTCAGAAGTGTGCGGACATGGTACGGGAGACTGTCAGAGAGGGTGTGGACATGGTACAGGAGACTTCAGAGAGCGTGCGGACATGGTACAGAAGACTGTCAGAGAGGGTGCGAATATTCTACAGGAGACTGTCAGAGAGGGTGCTGACATGGTACAGGAGACTGTCAGAGAGGGTGTTGAAATGGTACAGGAGACTGTCAGAGAGGGTGTGGACATGGTACAGGAGACTGTCAGAGAGTGTGCGGATATGGTACAGGAGACTATCAGAGAGGGTGCTGACATGGTACAGGAGACTGTCAGAGAGGGTGCTGACATGGTTACAGGACTTGATGTGAACCACCAACCCAGCTCTGTACCCCCAACACAATGAATGTACAGCAGATCACCCCATGGCCACTCACCTGCAACTGTGGTGCCTGCAGCATCTCCCCCTACACCTCTGGCTGTCAGCCAAGAATTTAGTGGGGGGGCAGACTCCAGCTCTGTGGTGCCCGTGAGATCTCCCAGTATTCAGTAGGCAACCCGTCACCGGCTGATCACCGGCTGCAGCCGGGATCTCAGTCCAGGTAGCAGATCTCTCCTCTGTGTTCAGTGGAGAGGGGAGAGGCCTCCGACCCTGGCAGCTAACCAGATTCTCTCTTCAGTGTACAAGTAGAGCAATTTGCTTGTACACTGAGGAGAGACCTGCTAACCAGAGGGAGATCCCGTGTCCAGGTTTTCATAGCCAGAAGCTGCGGCCGGTGGTCGGCCGGTGACGGGTTGCCTGCCGAATACTGGGACAAAGCCAATTTCCCGTGATTTTCCTGGGACACGGATAGATCAGGACAAGGGTCTAAATACTGTGAAAATTGGGACTGTTGGCTATGCACATGTGTCTGTCTGTGTATATGTGTCTGTGTATGTGTGAACGTGTGTGTGTCTGTGTATGTGTGTGTGTGGGTGTATGTGTAAACATGTGTATGTGTGTATACATGTGTCTGTGTGTAAGTGTGTGTATGTACATGTGTCTGTTTGTAAGTGTGTGTATGTATAAGTGTCTGTGTATACATGTGTCTCTGTGTACATGTGTCTGTGTTTATGTGTGTGTGTACATGTGTATGTGTGTACATGTGTGTGTAGTGTACATGTGTCTCTGTATACATGTGTGTGTGTACATGCGCCTGTGTGTACATGCGCCTGTGTGTGTGCACATGTGTTTGTGTGTGTGCACGTGTCCATATGTATGTACGTGTGTGTACATGTGTCTGTATGTGTGTATGTGTCTGTATGTGTGTACGTGTGTGTGTACATATGTGTCGGTGTGTGTTTGTACATGTGTTTGTGTGTGTGTGTACATGAGTGTGCATGTGTCTCTATGTTTATACATGTGTTTGTATGTGTGTGTATGTGTGTGTGTGTACATGTGTCAATTTGTGTGTGTGCATGTGTCTGTATGTGTGCATGTATACATGTGTATGCATGTGTATGCATTTGTATGTTTGTACATGTGTTTACGTGTATGTTTATGTGTATGTGTGTATGTATGTTACTTTTAATCCTAACCCTACTATTCCTGTACCATAAGGACTGATTTTTTAGGGCTTGTTTGTGATAGCAGCAAGGCTGCTACTCCTCTGAAAGCAATCCATGCTTAGATCGCTTTTCAGAGGCATTTAGCAGGCGGTAAAGAGGCAATATGCTGCCACCTCACCACCTGATTTAAGCCCGTAAATGCAGCATCACCACACCACAACCGTGTAATGCACACAGTTGCGGGGTGGTGGCAGTGCAGCCCCAATCACCCTGGGTATACCTCCAGCTGCAGCCACAGCAAGTGTACACCCCCAGCTGCTGTTTCTGCAGCTAAAGAGGGAGCAGTTTGGGTTGCTAAAAACAGCTCAACTATGTGGTTTTACCACCACTCCAACCTGACATGTGAATAAGCCCTTGGTTCACATCCTTGTGGATGCATGCAGCGTGTAGGGCAGCCCATTCATTTCAATGGGCTTCCCTTCCCACAGAAATGCTGGGAAAGAAGTCCCAACCCTTTTTTTTAATTGCCCCACAGTAAAAACACTGCATGTTTGCCAATGTGTGGGGTTACCCACTAACACTTTACTCCTCTCTTCCACCCTTGTGGCATTTACTTTATAAAAATGTGTGGGGTTAAGAATTAATGGCACCCCTAAAGAGCATAGCATTTGTCTGTGTCTCAGGAATGAGCGTGATTTTTCACGTGTTTCGCGTCACACAGTAATGTGAACCAAGCCTTGGAAAGGGGTGCTTCAAGACTGAAAACACTTTTCAAGGGGAAAAAGGTTGAGAAACACTGATCTAGACAGCTTGTGGAAGCCAGCAGCACGGCGGAGCTTGTGAGGAGACTGATCGATCACTGATAAGTATGAATTTTCTGTGCTTCTTGCAAGTGTTTTTATGGCTTGTGCATTAAAGCTGACATTCTAATGCCCCGTACACATGGTCGGACATTGATCGGACATTCCGACAACAAAATCCTAGGATTTTTTCCGACGGATGTTGGCTCAAACTTGTCTTGCATACACACGGTCACACAAAGTTGTCGGAAAATCCGATCGTTCTGAACACCTTGACGTAAAACACGTATGTCGGGACTCTAAACGGGTCAGTAGCCAATAGCTTTCATCTCTTTATTTATTCTGAGCATGCGTGGCACTTTGTGTGTTGGATTTGTGTACACATGATCTAAAATTCCGACAACGGATTTTGTTGTCGGAAAATTTTATAGCCTGCTCTCAAACTTTGTGTGTCGGAAAATCCGATGGAAAATATGTGATGGAGCCTACACACAGTCAGAATTTCTGACAACAAGGTCCTATCACACATTTTCCATCGGAAAATCCGACCCTGTGTACGGGGCATAATACTACAATTAGGTGGCACCCCCCCCCCTTCTCCTTCTCTAATGAAGCATTTTTATGTCCATTGTGAATAACCTCACTTGTTTTGCCTACCGAATTTCTTCCTATGGGGTTAAACAAAAAATGTAGTTTAATACTCAATTTTCTAGTGAATTTTTGTACATCAAACAGATATTTTAATTTGTTCAAAGACCTCACAGGTGCAAATTTCAGACCTTTATTTAATAAAAAATGTTTCAGATTTCTTCAAATCTGTGCCATTCAAATTAAAAATGCCCTTGCAATTTAACATTTTCTTTTCCTGGAGGTGTTTTCTGCTTCCTCCCCTACATCCCCCTCACTTTCTTCCTTTTCCCTTGCCTAAAAAACCCTGACGTCTGGTGCTCAAAGGAGCCAGCGTCTGAGAATACTTCCCCGCAGTTTGATAGTGGGCAGGCGGCTTATAGTAATCCATATCTTTCTCTCGGTCCTCGTTTAAAGGTTCATATAGGTTATTTAAAGGGATATGCTGGACCTGTTGAGGCCCAGAAGGTCCCCTATACCCACCCATATGATCCACTCTGGGGGAATTCTGATAGTAGGGAAGTTTCCCTCTCACTGGGGAAGAGTATTGGTAATTTCTGACTCTCTGTTGATGTCACTAGATCTATTGTTCTTAGGTTGGGTATACTGAGATCGTGTGAGGAAGGCACTTATTCCCCTGAGAGAGATATTTATTCTCTTTCACGGGTAAATTGTGATTTCTTGCAAAAAATAATTTATACAATGTATCATCCAATCTCATATGTTTTTTGTTTACACTTTACTCCAGAATTCACTGGTTTCTTTTCTATCTATTCATCTCTTCAGTCCACACAGGTTGATCTGCGCAGTCAGCTCTGGATAACAAAAAGTAAGTCAAAACCATTTGATCTATTGCCATGGCACCACTGAATATACTTTCCCTGAATGTTCAGGGAATAAATGTCCCTCAAAAAAGGACCAAAGCCTTCCGTACTTTCCATAACAAGAAGGCTCACATAGTATGCCTCCAAGAAACACACTTCACCAACGATTCTACTCCAAAATATATTTCTCCTTTTTATCAACAAATTTACACGGCTTCTGCCTGTACCAAGCAAAGGGGAACTCTAATTGCATTTCACCGATCCACACCATTCACCTTATCATCAGAAATTAAAGACCCAGAAGGTAGATACCTGATACTCATGGGTTATATAATGGATACAGCAATCACGGTGATTTCCTACTACGCTCCTAACAAACAACCTACACCATTCCTCTCACATATATTACAAGTGATTAATACACACAAAATAGGAACAATGATAATATGTGGGGATTCGAACCAGGTCCTCCTCCCATTTCTAGATAAATCACCTTTTACACCATCCAAAATAACCTCTAGATTACCTTTTTCTCAACTTCTTTCCAAATACAATCTGGTAGATTCGTGGAGAGAAAGTAACCCAATGAAAAAGAAATTCACTTATTTCTCGCACCCTCATCAAACCTTCACCAGAATAGATCATATTTTTCTAACAATAGGAATGATACCAGAAATTATTGCATCAGATATAATTCCGATTCCGTGGTCTGACCATAATGCAGTATACACTACTATAGCCTCAGCCATACCAAAAGCGCATGACCCAACGTGGTACTTACCGGACATAATGCTCAAACACCCACTACATCAGATGGCCATTGAACAAGCTTTAAAGGAATACATATCAATTAATAATACAACAGACATCTCCCCAATAACACTGTGGGAAGCTCATAAGCCTGTCTTGCGTGCTACAATACAAAGACAAATGGCACTATTTAAACGGGAACGCAAAAATCTAGCAAAAAAACTAGAACTCAATTTTAATGCAGCCTACATATCATTTCAAGATAATCCATCTCAGAGTACAAAATCTCATCTGGAAAAATCTAGATTGGAATACGATCTATTTCTCACTGAGTCAGTTGATAAATCCCTCAAGCGCTCCAAACACAATTTCTACATGAATACAAACAAACCAGGTACATATTTGGCTCGGGCATTAAATTCAACTAACAAATCTTTCAAACCAATACGTTTGAAATTATCAAAAAATGTTTACACTTGTAATCCAGTTAAAATAGTCCATAAATTTCACTCACATCTCGCAACTTTATACAAGACAAACAATGAATTTAATCCTACAGAGGCTGAATCCTTCTTCTCAAAAATAACCTTACCTGAGTTATCTCAGAATCAAAAAAGCAGTTTGGATGAGCCTATAACTATAGATGAAGTTGCTAACGCCATAAAAGACCTAAAACTTAACAAAAGACCAGGCCCAGACGGCTACTCGGCTTTATACTATAAAACATTCTCAGAAATACTCTCTCCCATTCTCACTGAAACTTTTAACAAACTTCTAGATGGACATTCTTTTCGGCAAGAAACACTAATGGCAATTGTTTGTATGATCCCAAAACCCCTTTCTGATGATACTTCCTGTGTGAATTATCGGCCTATCTCTCTGTTAAACCTCGATATAAAATTATTAGCAAAAATAATAGCAAAACGCCTCAATAGCATTATAGGAAAATTAATACATAGAGATCAAGTAGGCTTCATGCCAAATAGACAGGCAGGCGATAATATACGCAGGGCAGTGTTATTGGCACATATTGCTAAAAAACGGAAAATCCCTTTATGTTTTCTATCTCTCGATATTAAGAGGGCATTTGACACAGTATCCTGGCAATATATGCAATATTCATTACAAAAATGGGGTTTTGGACCCCACTTTTTAACATGGATCAAAGCATTATATAATAAACCCAAAGCCTATATAAAATATGCTGGATACAAATCTGAAGCCTTTAATATCGAAAGAGGTACCCGACAGGGTTGCCCATTATCTCCCTTATTATTTGCCCTTATACTCGAACCCATGGCCCAATACATCAGAACAAACCAAACTATAACTGGCATTGAAGTAGGAGGTATTACACACAAATTATGTATATTTGCAGACGATATATTACTTTTTCTATCATCACCACAGGTCTCTGGTCCTAACTTAATACCAGCTCTTGATGGATTTGCAGCCCTATCCGGCCTTATGATTAATCCTAAGAAATGCCTAGTGCTTAATATTTCACTCACAAACATGGAATTGATCCCGGCTAGGGCTGCACTCCCATTCACATGGGCAGAAAAATCAATCCCATATCTTGGAATTCATTTAACAGCATCTCATTCTGACTTATTCTCAACCAATTATCCTCCTGTATTAAGACAGATCACAAATCTAATAAAACAATGGTCGCAACTTCCTTTATCCTGGATAGGGAAGATTAATGCAATCAAAATGACTATTCTACCCAAATTGCTTTATCTATTCAGAGTCCTCCCTATTCCAATTCCTTCCTATTTTTTGAGAATAGTACAAAAAAGAGCAACTTCGTTTATATGGGCTCTTCTAAACCATGTATACCTATACACACACTACATCTTCCCAAAAATAAAGGAGGCCTGGGATACCCTAATTTTACTAACTACTACAGAGCAGCACATTTGGCCAGTCTGTCCAAATACCATGCAAAACAGGAAATCCCATTATGGGTACTTATAGGCTTCAGAAAATGACCCTCTATTAATATCAAATTTATTATGGCTTGATCCTAAAGACCGCTTTAAAATTCATAATCCCATAACTAAACACTTCTTATCTCTCTGGGATAAACTAAAAACCAAATATCAGTTACAATCTCCACACAATCCTCTCCTTTCTTTTATCAGAAATCCGGCCTTTTATCCGGCATGGATCTACCCAAATTCTTTTAAAGCTTGGACAACATCAGGCATTCAGACACTAAATGACTTCATAGCATCTAAATCATTCGTTTCATTCCCATCGCTTAGAGAAAAATATGATCTACCAAACTCTGAGATATTTAGATATCTCCAAATCAAAAATTTCTAAACACCATTCCTAAAGGGGGATACACCATTATCCCAATTATCCATTTTTGAATCAATCTGTACAAAAGATCCATTTGCTAAAGGTACAATTTCATCACTTTATAATCAATTATATGGAGTAGCAAATCTTAATAGACCCTCTTACGTTCAGAGGTGGGAGGAGGACCTGGGACGAACTTTAGAAGACACGGACTGGTCTAACATATGGCTCACATCTAAGTCATCTTCACCCAACATCTTAGCACTGGAGACAAATTATAAAGTCCTAACTCGCTGGTACCTTGTACCCGCTAGAGTGGCAAAATATTCACCTAATACCTCAGCTCTTTGTTTTTGAGGATGCCCAGAAATAGGCACATATTTACACATATGGTGGACGTGCCCAGTAATCCAAACCTTCTGGAAGGAAGTCTTCGTGATTGCATCTAAAATATTTTAAAAAATAATACAACCGGATCCATATTTAACTTTACTTAATCTAAAACCGGAATGGTTAACACTCTCTCAATTCAAACTTATGATCCAACTAATAACGGCTGCAAAACAAACAGTGGCCAAGGCATGGAAATCTCCTACATTGGTACTAGCAGAAACAATTCACAGAATGAATAATACAATGTCCCATGCTAAGATGGTAGCCATCGATCAAAATCAAATTCCAAAAATTGAAAAACTTTGGCATCCTTGGATAAAACAACAGTTCCTGTCAAACTTCAATGACTCTGTCCTGTTGCCATGGTAACAGATTAAATGACTTACAGAGACACCCATTCTAAGGCTTCAAAGAGAACTAAAAAGAATAATAACCTGACGAGCGGGACAACCTTGTGGACCATACCTCTACCTTTCAACCCTTTTTCTTCTTTCTCTTTCCTTTTCTCCACCTTACGATTAAAGCTCATTATCAGAATTTATTTGACCTATATACACTCTACTTGTAAACAATATGTATAGTAGGTATAAATCATTTAAATACCTACAAAAGTAACTAAGGAAATGATATATATCTTTAATTTAGGTTTACGTGAACCCAATGTTTAATATTTGAAATTTCATGATATTTACCTATATAAACCCTACTGTAAAACAATGAGCTTACTTTATAGATCCTTGTATACTTACTTTATGTATCTTTATAACATTGTATACTCAATAAACTTCTTTTGACAAGGGTATACTGAGATCTTCCCTCCTGTCCCATTCATGGACGAAAGGGGGCATGTGCTTGAATTGGTCAAAAATTGGGTGGCTGCCTGAACGAGGAGGTCCCAAAGTTACCCTGGCTCTGTCCAGAATGGTAACCATATTCCACCTCTTTTTCCTGCATCTAAGTACCCCCTTCTGAATTACTCCTAGTTGGCCTCCCAGTCTGGCCTGGGTCCTGGGTTCTACCATTCCTCTCTACTGAGACCTCTTGCCATTTAAAAACAAATTTAGATTTGTAATCTTCAACATCCCTAAAGTATTTTTTCTGTTCCTTAATTCTCTGTTCCTCTTCTTTAGCTGTCAAAATATCCCTAAGTCCCTGGCTATAGAGCCGATATGACTCCTCTTTGTTATATGGTGTCAGTTTCTTTTATATCTCACTAACTTCCTTTCTTAATATGGAAACTTTCTTGGTTTTCTTAACCACCAAAACTTCTAAAAAGCTGATCTCTGCATCTTTGAAATATTGAAACCACTCAGCAAATTCATTGTCTCCCTTATCAAGGTAGATGTTCCAACAAAGGCTCCTGGGTATCATTTTTTCTGCAATATAGCGTTCTAATGCCCCGTACACACGATCAGACATTGATCGGACTTTCCGACAACAAAATCCATGGATTTTTTCCGACGGATGTTGGCTCAAACTTGTTTTGCGTACACACGGTCGCACAAAGTTGTCTGAATTTCCGATCGCCAAGAACGCGGTGACGTACACCACGTACGACGAGACTAGAAAAGGCCAGTTCAGAACCTAGCGCGGCACCCTTTGGGCTCCTTTTGCTAATCTCGTGTTAGTAAAAGTTTGGTGAGAGACGATTTGCGCTTTTTCAGACTCGTGGTTTTCAGATTGTTTTCTGCTGTTCAGTTTGTGCTTGTGGGTTTGTATCTGCTCTTCAGTGCGTGCAGCAAGTGACGCGTGACTCTTGTCATTCTGTTCTTGTTCGTTCGTTACTGTTTTTCAGGTCGCTCTTCACAGGCCTTGCTGTTCTTCAGTGCGTTCTGTTACTTCGTTCTGAGCAGCCGACCGTTTTCTAGCCATGTTGCGTATATGTACTCCTCGTAGAGTTCGTGCTGTGCGGGGGCTTGGTGTTGGGGTCCTGACCTTGACACAAGTCCAGTCCATGAACAGGGTGGGGAGGAGTTCAAGGACCAAGAATTGGTTGCTTCAGCATGACCAGTTCTGTCACATGCCTTTGCTCTGTGAGATCCGTGAGAATAATCCTGATGATTTCAGGAACTGTCTCTGGATGACGGACCCCGTATTTCACCGTTTGTTGGCTTTGCTGACCCCCTATATCAGCAGGCAGGATACCTGCATGAGGCAAGCCATCACTCCGGAGCAGAGGCTAGTCATCACCCTGCGGTATTTGGCGATGAGGAGAAGCCTGCAGGACTTGAAGTTCTCGACAGGCATCTCCCCCCAGGCTCTGGGGATCATTATCCCAGAGACCTGTTCTGCCATCATCCAGGTCCTGCAGTAGGAGTATATGAAGGTAAGATTTTAATCCTTTAATATCACATTTTATTGTATTTAATGTTAGATAATATATTGTATTTCTTTCCTCATTCCCTAATTACCATGATTGTAATATGCTGTGAATGTTCCCTTTGTCCTCATGCATGCTTGATATTTTTGTAATTATTTTTTTGCTCCTTCGTACATATTTGCCTTCACTTACCTCCCCAGCATGCTCTCCTGGCCCTATATTCACCTCATGTAGTCACTAAACAATGTATTTTATCAGCTCCATAGTAGTGCTTTACCCCAAACACCCCTAAAATGTTTTGAAATGTGATTTGTGCTTTAAATTCAGGCAGAGTGCCAGAGGCTTTTTTTGGGGGGGGTCCCCAAATCATTTGGAACCCTCCCTTCCCCCAACTGCTAAGTCAGCTGATACCAATTCTCTATCTATCCTCAATCATCTATCTTCTGACTTTGCCAAACCCATACACACTATACCCATCTCTTTTGTGGTCAGATGTATGGATGAATTCCCCAAAGCATGTAGTGCAAGGGCCTGCCTGTATACTTTCAAATGGTACTGTTTAAAGTTTTGGTATCCTATTATTATCTTGATAGGTAATAGCAGAATGTCCAAATGTGCTAAAATGTGTACAGTGTGTATTTATATCTTTGTATTATGACACTTCTTACCTGTCCAGTGGGCTGTCAATAGTGTAACTAAGGAGGGACTGTTCCAAGTAATACACATTATTTAGGCATTCATCTCTCAATGAAGTGGAGAGAGTTACCTGTCCAAGAGCCCCCCCCCCTATAATGTTAGAAATGGCCCATGAGAGGGGGGAGGGGGAATATGATCGGTGTACCTTATACTTTGGTCTTTAAAAATTCCCATAAATAAATGTTATCTTGATGTTGGCCAAGAATGTTTGTGTCTAATCTGCTTTCCATGTTTATGTGCAAAAAGACTCATTTTTTTTTTGTTTTACCCCACAGTTTCCTTCCACGCCACAGGAATGGCAGACTGTGGCCTCCCACTTTGCCCAGCTGTGGGGCTTTCCTAACTGCGGAGGGGCAATTGATGAGAAACACGTCCACATCATCCCACCACCCAACTCGGGGTCGTACTATTATAATTATAAGGGGTTCAATAGTATTGTGATGTTGGCGGTGGTGACGGCTACTTATGAATTTCTGTATGTGGACGTTGTGAAGAATGGCTGGATGTCCGATGGTGGAGTCATCGCCCAGACGGAGTTCTACAGGCATCTCCAGAATGGCAGCTTGGACTTGCCACCTCCAGAAGACAATGTGGAAGGACTCCCATTTGTCTTCGTTGCAGATGAAGCATTTGCGCTGGGGGATGATCTTATGCGGCCATTCCCGATGAGGACCCTCACCCCAGACCAGAGGGTATTTAATTACCAGTTGGCCAGAGCCAGAAGAGTGGTGGAGAAAATGTTTGGAATCATGGCCAGCCTGTTCCACCTATTTCTTACACCCATACTTATGGCGGAGTACAAACTCAATCACATTATCCTGGTGTGCTGTGTTCTACACAACTTTTTACAGCAACATTCTGCAAACTATGCTGGCTCAGTTGGGCCTGAGGCCGGAATTCAAAATGAACCAACCCTGACGGCGCTTGAAAGTGGCCGTCCGGGCTTGCCCCCCCTGAGTGCCTGTGATGTCCGGCTAAGATACCTTGAATTCTTTGTGGGTAGGGGGGCTATCAATATGCCAGACAATGTATAAAACCTTTTTCAAATAAAAAAAAAAAAAGCAAATCTTTGGTGACATTTACTGCTTGCGTTTGTTTTAGCTGACCCTGACAGAAATGTGGTGAGTCCTGAAAATGGCGTGATTGTGTAACCTTACAAAGCACTGTTGGGTGTTATTTACTAAAGGCAAAGACACTTTGCACTACAAGTGCCCTTGAAACTGCACTTGTAGTGCAAAGTGGATTTGCCCTTAGGAAATAACACCCATTGTCACAGAAAGCAGCAATTAGAGCACCCCAAAAGTGTTGTAGCGTTGAGACAATAATCCACACATTCTTGCTTAACAATATTTTTAATACCTGCACAATCACATGTGCATTTAGAAAAGGTTTTTAAAACAAACCAACATGTTTGTTGTATAACAATTTTTGGGGTCACATTAGAAAAAGTAGAAATGTCCATTTAAGATAAAACAGGCATGTTTAAAACCAACAAGAAAGACACAAATCTTGAACTTACAAAGTTCACATTTGGTACAACTTGAAGGCAATATCAGACATGAGTATTTAGAAACTGTGTTTGATATTGCGTTCAGATGGGGTGAAGTCACCCCCGGAAAAGTCAAATTTTGAAGATGCACACAAATAGCCGAATGTCAACATGTGCTATCTGCCATCATGGGGGATCAAGGGATGTGTTTTGGGGGAGCAAACCCTTCCTCTCAGCTGCTTTATTATTGAGGAAGGGGTTGCACCCCCAAAATGCGTCCATTGATCTCCCGTGATGGCAGATAGCACATGTTGACACACTGTGTGCCTCTTCAAAATTTGTCTTTTCTCCAATTTGACAAAAAATTTTAAAAAATTGTAGCACACCATAAAACAAAGGGATTTGGAGGGGTTTTAAACTCTCCCCAAAACATCAATGATGTTCTTATTATTTGAAGAACATCATTGATGTTTTTCTTGATGTTTTCCAAGTCCCTATTATACCCCATGATCTCCCCAATCAGGATCTGTGCACTTTCCGAGGTGAAAGGATCTGGATCCACAACATCACGATCACCTAAAAAGATACAAACCAAAAAAAACATGTATTATAAATATGCCGGCATCCATCTCTTACCTGAGCCTGTGGTCGCAGACACTCACCTGTTGTGGTGCCAATTTCCACCACGTCTTCCTCCTCCTGCTCTGTTTGTCTTGGGTGGATTTCCCCTTCTTCCAGAGGTGGGGGGTCTCTGGTCTCCTCAGATGAGGGGTGTCCTCCGAGTCTTTTCTCCCCTATGTAAAAAAAAAATGGTATACTTAGCACACAGATATTTGAGGGAAGAACTATAAATATGAAACATTGCTTGGAAGTGGGGTACAATTGTCTGTTTTGGCAGAGTTCCAAGATGTAGAATTTTTAGTGTCCTTTGTCAAGCTTCAATACTTTACCTGTTTTGTACAAGCTTCACAGATGGAGACACCCCTATAGTATACACTAGAGCACCTGTGTGGGACCCCCTAATAAAAAGGGTGTTCTTGTGTCCCACACTAGTGCTCCAGCGTCCAGATGTGTAAACAGCTGCTGAGTGTCCTCTCCTTACACAGAATCTAGTTTGCATTTCATTCTAGTAACAAACCCATCTACACAACCAAATTATTTTCAGACAAGTAGGCCCTAAAAAAATCTGGGCAAATGCATATGGCCAAAACAATGGTGTTTTATAGGCCGAAAGAAAAATGTTTGATACGAATGAATAGTGTGCCCTTGAACATGAAAGTTGACATTTTAAACTGGATAACAGTTAAGAAAAGCACATGGAGCAGCACGAATGTAATATACACAAAAAGACTAGGAACACAACACAACTACTTACTTTTTTGCAGCACTCTCCGGATCTTTCTGTACTGCTCGTGCTCTCTTAATTTTAGGTCCGACCACCGCTTCCTGAGCTGATCTTTCGATCAACGTACCCCGAAATTCCAGTGCAGACTTTTGACCACTTTCGCCATGATCTTGGCCTTTCGGACATTGGGGTTGGGGTAAGGTCCATACTTTCCATCATAGTCGACCTTCTTCAGGATGTCGACCATCTCCAACATCTCCCCAAAGGACATATTTGATGCCTTAAATCATCTCCTTCTGGATCGGGACGTTTCTGCCTCCGGGCTTTCCTCCTCCTCCTCCTCGTTGGTGTAAATATCAGACACCTGCTCTGACTCCGCCATGTGCTCTTCCCCACTGCGCCGAAAGAGAAGGGGCAGGGAATAGACTAGAAAGAACATCAGGAGCAGGTGGAGTTTCACGCATGCGCAGTGTCTATAAAGCGTAACACGCGTGCGTAGTACGTACGATCTGTGAGCGGAGGAAGGAGTAACGGAGGCACCGATTGTGATAACGAAGGTAAGATTTAACATTGGGCCTATACTGCTTCTAGATTGAGGCCTGTATTTGCACAAGTTTAGAAGACTTTAGGCTGACATTAGGGTTTGTCTTGTGTTGTGTCTTGCAGTGAAAATGATATCTTGAAAGATAAGGACTTTATAGCAATCTTCATTGATATGTTCAGGGAGCTGCCCTGTCTATGGGAGATAAGCCACCCTGATAATAAGAACCAAACAAAGAGGAAGGCAGTGCTGGATAATTTGTTGGAATTTGTGAAGACGGTGATCCCCACGGCAGACATCACCTATCTGAAGATCCTAATTGGTGGCCTGAGGAGCACTTATCTAAGGGAGCACAAGAAGGTCCAGGATTCCCAGAGATCAGGAGCTGCAGATGCCTTTTATGTCCCCAGGCTGTGGTACTATGACAGGCTGCATTTTCTGGCAGGTCAGACTGAACCCAGGCCAGCACTCTCCAGTCTTCCTTCCACGCTTCCTTCCCCCCCAGCTGAGGCTTCTGAAGCCCAACCTGGGCCTTCCAGGCAGCAACATGTGGAGGAGCCCAGCTTGAGCCAGGTATAGCATTCCTCTAAATATTTCTGGTTGTCCCATCAAAGATGTTAACTAGATGTTAGTTTGGAGTACTAATTTATAATTGTGATTGATTATGCAAAAACTACAACCATGTCCCTTTTTCATACACAGGGAAGTCTCAGCCAGGATTTGGCCGGGCCAAGCAGGCTGCCTGATACCCAGGTCCCTCCCCTACACCTTCAAAGACAAAGTGTCAGGAAGAGGAGTAACCTGGAGGAGGCTGCCATAGGCCTCCTTTGGAAGGCTACAGAGGCCCTGAGAAGCCCCCACAGTGTGGAGGAGGACTTTGCTGGCCTAACTGCCTGCAAAATGCTGCAGATGGAGGAGGGCCAATGACTCCTGTGTGAGTCCTTAATTTTGGAAGCTTTCAATAAGGGGTTGAGGGGCCAAATAACATGTGCTACCCACATTTGTAACCTCACACATAGTCCTCCTCCTCCAGGTCCTACTACTCCTCCTCCTCCTCCTCCTCCAGGTCCTACTACTACTCCTTCTCCTCCTCCTCCAGGTCCTACTCCTCCTCCTGCCACATCTCCAACACCAGAGCCACAGCCAGGAAGGAAGCGTGGAAAGAAGACCAGAGAGTGATGACCCTGGGTCCAGTCTGGTGTGGCACAAGATGCAGCCTCTTGTAGTACCACAGCCTGGGGACATAGATGTCATCTGCTGCTTTCCAGATCTCTGGGACTTCTGGACCAGACTGCACTCCCTTAGATATGGACTTCTCAGGCCACCAATTTTGCAGGAAAAGATTTGATGCCCTGGGGGTCCAAGGCTTCACCAATTTCTGATGTTTCTCCAGCATCGCCTCCCTCTTTGTTTGGTTCTGAGCCCTTAATAAAGGATTTTTTTTTTCAATTATACTCGCCTATGTGTGTTTTCCTTAAAAAAGGACAGTTTGTTTGTGAGGAGGCAGGTACATTTCAAAAATATAATGTGAAATTAACAAGGGACACCAACACCAAGCAACCTTCATGAGATTAAATAATACAAGATAATAATGGTGTTGTGGTAACTTGACACACAAAACACACACAAAAATATTATGGAGTCAAACTAAAAATAAAATAAAACAAAGATCAGCCTTGAAAAAAATACAAACCCCCCCCAAAAAAAAACAGCCTTGAAAAAAAAAAAATAAAACAACAAAAAAGAAATTTTGTCAGATGTGAAAAATCAAAATATATTGAGGGAATCACGATAAATAATAAAGAAAGACGTTTGTGAGAAGTCTGTGTGAATATGAGCAGCAAAACTACTTCATTCTTCTCACATTATAAAGAAGAAGAGAGTGCGCTGTATTAAACCATTTTTTACATTGCAGCGTGACGAAAGTGCTGTATCCATTGCGAACGCTAATTTTACCAGACCGAGCTGTTCCATCTCGGAATTTCTTCTGAGTATGCATGGCACTTTGTGCGTCGGAACTGGCCACACACGGTCGGAATTGACGCAATCGGATTTTGTTGTCGGAAAATTTTATAGCCTGCTCTCGAACTTTGTGTGTCGGAAAATCCGATAGAAAATGTCCGATGGAGCCCACACACGGTCGGAATGTCCGACAAAACGCTCCGATCGCACATTTTCCGTCAGAAAATCCGACCGTGTGTACGGGGCATAAGGACGCAATATCCCACAATGCATTTAATTCAGCTACCAAGACATTCTTGACTCTCATACATATCCCTCTCATTTCAGTGGTTTCCGAGGAGGTTTTAGCAAATACTTCCTCTGGATTAATTTTATGGGTTTTGTGGTATTCAAAAATATCCATCATCAAAACCAGCAGCAAGGTATACAGTATTCACAAATGGTAAACTTAAAGCAAAGCAGAATCTGGCGCTTAGTTGTATAAAAAAGATTGGATCTGCCGCACTCAGTTACACCTGAATACCAGGTCTGAAGTGATCAGCCTGTGTGCCAATAAATACTTTGTGTAAAAAAATCCCACCTGCAATATAAACGGTAAATCAAATCACCCTGCGATGAATCTGCTTTAGGCTTGATTCACACTGGTATGGCAAACGTTCTGACTTTGGGAGCTCACGTCGCATGGCGTGTGCAAATCATTGTTTCCCTATGAGAGCCGTCTTAACTGGTCCGACACAAGTCGGTCCGACTTTGAAAATGCTCCCTGCACTACTTTGGTCCGACATGGATCCTACTCCAGCCCATTAAATATCACTGAAGTCGGATCAAAGTCGGATCGCCGTCTTAACTGATCTGACTTTGGCATGCAACTTGTGCTCTGAAGATCTTGAAGGGGAACCCCACGCCAAATTAAAAAAAAAAAAAAAAAAAACGACATGGGGTTCCCCCTCCAAGAGCATACCAGGCCCTTCGGTCTGGTATGGATTTTAAGAGCAACCCCGGCGCTAAAAAAACGGCATGGAGTCCCCACAAAATCCATACTAGGCCCTTATCTGAGCACTCAGCCTAGCAGGTCAAGAAAGGAATGGGGATGAGCGAGCACCCCCTCCTCTTGAACCATACCAGGCCACATGCCCTCAACATGGGGGGGTTGGTGCTTTGGGGGGGAACCAGGGCCTCTTCCCGACAACCCTGGCCATTGGTTATCGGGGTCTGCAGGCGGGGTGCTTATGGGAATCTGGAAGCCTCTTTTAACAGATCCCCAGATCTTGGCCCCCCACCCTATGTGAATGAGTATGGGGTACATTGTGACATCACCGGATGGCCCCGCCCCATGCAAATACAAATAGTGGCACACCACTCACCTAGCATTAGAAGGGAGAGAGTGTTAAGTCAACATCGGAGGAAGAACAGAGGAAGAACAGAGGGAGAAGACATCGCAGAGAGGAGACCCGGCAGAGGCAGAAGACAGCGGACAGAGGGAGAAGAACCAGAGTGGGCTCGAAGACATCAGCGCAGAGCCCCCCTGCCCCAAAACACCCACCCCCCATGAGGGCATGCAGCCTGGTACGGTTCATGGGGGGAGGGACACTTGCTCATCCCCACCCCCTTTCCTGACCTGCTGGGCTGTGTGCTCAGATAAGGGTCTGATATTGATTTTGGGGGAGGTGTTTTTTTTGGTGTGGAGGTTCCCCTTAAGATCCATACCAAATTGAAGGGCCTAGTATGGTCTTGGGGGGGGAACCCATGCCGTTTTCTTTTTAAATTTGGCATGGAGTTTCCCCTAAAGATTCATCCCAGACACAAAGTGCCTGGCATTGTTGGGATCAAAGTCGGATCCCCTTCATTGAAGTGGGACGGATGTCGGACTTCAAGTCACAGGGCAAATTCGGATCCACAGTCGTACTACTGTCGTGTCGTACCAGTGTGAACCTGGCCCTAATATTCACTACTTGAAAATATAAATCATCACAACGCAGGGTGATGTCCTACATATGGGGGCCCACCAAGCTTTGAATCTCCAAATCAACCCTATATCTTCCAAAACTATGTGGTGGCTTAGGCATTCATAATTTCTCATCCTACTATTACACAGCACAACTCGCACAACTACCTAAGTATCACGTAACAGCAGAAACGCCATTGTGGGTAGCTATCAAATCGATTGACTGCGACCCCATTTTGGTAGCAAACATGTTGTGGCTACAATCGAAAGACAGAGCTTGCATCTGGAACTCCGTCACTAAACACTCCCTAACCATCTGGGACAAATTCAGGGATGCTCACAACCTTTAATCCCCTCATAACTCTCTCCTCTCCTTCCTCAGAAACCCAGCATTTTACCCAGCTTGGGAATCCCCTACGGCATTCGCAGCTTGGTCTGCCGCAAACCTATTTAGACTCCACAAGCTGGTCTCTCACAATACAACTCAGACATTTCCTACCTTATGTGGAATTTCGGACTACCTAGATCCTAACTCTTCCGCTACCTGCAAATTAAAAAAATGAATATGTCATACCTCAAAGCTGGATCACCACTGAGTCAGCTTACACAATTCGAACGCATCTGCAAAAGTGACCCACACATCACGGGCTAATATCGATCCTATATCAACACTTAAATGCAAACCCTGACAAGCACCACCATCCTACATAGTTAAATGGGCACAAGATATGAAGCACACATTCGAGATCGCAGATTGGTCTGCTATCTGGCTGGCCACCAAATCTTCCTCTCGTAATTGCTTGGCAATTGAAACTAACTACAAAGTCCTAGCACAATGGTATCTTGTACCAGCGAGAACTGCAAAATTTGTCCCATCCTATTCAGGGACTTATTTTCAAGGCTGCCCAGTTCCAGGTACCCAAATACCCACATGGTGTCAATACCCAGTCGCCCAAGACTTCTGGGAAAAAATCTTTTCTCTGGCCTCCAAGGCTTTAGAAATCGATATTCTTCCTGACCCAGCCACAGCCCTTTTAACCCTTAAACCAGTAGAGCTCACTCATACTCAATTCCGATTACTCATCCAACTTACCCCTGTGGCCAAACAAACCATAGCCAAGGCTTGGAAATCTCAGATTTTGGTTGTGGCTGAAGCCAAACATAGGATGAATGGGGCCCTTATCTTTGCTAAAATGACAGCCACTGAAACTGATAAAGTGAAGAAATATGAAAAAATATGACAACCTTGGATTAAGCACTGCCTACCCCCTGAATTTGACAAGTCTTTACTATTGCCTTGGTAAATTTTCTACACTTCTACCTGCTTAGAGGGTTTCTTGATTGAGGGCCACACTACCGTGTTGGTAGACTTCCCCTCCCCCCTTTCTCTACCCCCCTTCGCTCTCTCTATGTTGGACCCCCTCACTGCGGGCTTTGTACGAGGGCACCCTAATCTGGCACACCCGCATCTCCTTCTTTCACCCCCCCCCCCCCATTTTCCTACTCTATCCTCAATCTTGCAGCACATTTATTTGGGATATCCTTTTATCCCCAAAGTTATTACCCATTAATGAGGTTGGACACTTACAAATTTACCCTACGTTATCGATTGATGCTTATGCACCCTAATACGATACATGATAATAGGTAGTGGTACACGTGGCACACCCCTATAAACCCTCTTGCCTGGACCCACACTTGTCGAGAGCAAGACCGTTTATACGACTGTTCCTTTAGACAATTGATCTAAGCGGGTTCCCTGTTAATTCTGTACCTGCGTGCCTCTTGTGCCACACCTACATTTTTGGACAAGCTCTGAAATGCATCATGTTAGATATTCCCCCACCCGTTCCCAGTTTGTTCCCATCAGGGGTGTTTGGATGGACTGGAGGCGTATTCTGCATTTCTCAGGGATTGTCAGAGTCCCTCTGTTTTTTTTTAGGATTCAAAAGTTTTGATGCTGTATTGATTGCTTTGTCTCAGTTCAACCGAATGTACATTATCTCTCTTATACTTTTATTCATAATGTACATACAGTATCCCACTTGAATGTTTGTATACTTATTGTCCTACTCCTGAAAATTTCAATAAAAATATTGAACAAGTAAATATAAATCATGTGTAGGCAATGAATATTTAAAAACTAAATTCATAAATCAACATTCATAATAAATTCCATAAATGTGTGAACCAATATTTAAAAAAAAAAATCGTGTGAATATATAAAAAAATAATTATTTTATCATTGAACAAAATCAGTCCTTGAAAAGTCCATAAATGGTGCAAACAGAAGGTGCTCAGTGCTCACTGCTCACAATAAAAAATTGCAAACGTGTTCAAGGTGCCCGTGAGATAACGTAGCCTCTTACCGGGCCATAATGATCTCAAGCTATAGAGACCTTTAGCGCTAGTGTAGTGTATTTCCAAGGAGCCAACGCACTCAGACATGGATTACCTCTCAGACCTATGACGCCTGCAGATAAAATTGACAGCCCAGTCTCCAGCGTCTGCTTAACCTCTGTCAACACTTCCCAGCATTAAACTCTGACACTCATATATGATGAACATAAAAGGAAAAAGGATCTCATAGCACAACTCTGCTAGTAACATCCATTTATTAAAACAGTGTTGCACTTACATGAGTTCCAATACATCAAGCATTAGCCAGACAACTTTAAAAACCTCAGCCTCAGCCTAAACAGCCTCAGCATGATGACGTCACAGACCCAACTCTGCCCGATGCGGAGATAACATTTACGGCAATGGTAAATGGTACTGTAATACATTTCCTGCAACCTGTGTGCCATGCTGCTAGAGTGCACTCTAGGGTTAATGGCAGGACTGCCCTCTCACCATGACCAATCCCAGTGATATTGCAGCAAGGGTCCCGTTGTTCTTCTGATCTGCCTTCAATGGCTTCAGTCCTCAGCCCACAGGTACACAGGTATACGGCACTCTGGTCTCTCTTTAGTAAAGGTATGCATACCACTAAGAGCTCAGTCCTCAGCCTCTGTGCACTCCAAACCACTATCACCCTGCTTCTCAGCACACAGGAGCTTGATCTCTGGCTCAGAGCATGGGTAAGGTGGAAGCATACCCAGAAATACACCCAGAAATTACCTCAATTTGGTCACATTACTTGGTCTTGGCCATTACTTGGTCTTGGCCACAAGGAAACAGCTTATAACTTTTTGGGGTCAGTGGCCCTCAGCAGAAACGATGTTTCCAAAGTAAGTTATAGAAGTTTGGTAGAACTGGCACTTTTCAACCCCTCATCATAAAATCTTTACAGCACCTTTTCTAGATGCTCTTCGTGTTCTTCAAGGGTTTTACTGAAAACAATGGTGTTGTCTAAGTACACTCACACTTCAATCAAATTCATGTCTCCCACTGTACCTTCCATCGGACGTTGGAAAGTTGCCAGAGCTCTTCATAAGCCTTGGGTGCATGGTAATGTGATAGTACCCACTCTTCAAATCCAGCACACTGAACCATTTCTCCCTGGACAGGCATTGAAGAGCATCTTCTATTTCATGTGTAGTTTACTGATGTGAAATAGTTCTCCAGATGATTGTCTGGTAGTTTATACACTTTCACTATTTCCTCACTACCACTATGGGAAAGGCATAAGGTCTTTGTGACTCTCAAATGATGCCTGTTTAACCTCTGCCAATTGTTCATGAAGTTCTTCCAGATCACCCACCGAAATCCGTCAAGCTCTTTTTCTGAAAGGCTTATCTTCCTGAAAGTGAATTCTGTGTTGGCCACTTTTTGTGCATCCCACATCAGTCATTTTTGGAGAACATCTCAAGAGTTGGACTTTGGCTTTCTCCCTCCATTCAGGTTAAAGCGGGTGTTCTGTGGGTAGAACCTTTCTTCTGGAATTTCAGCCGCTGCTCCCACTCCAGATCAGATGGTGAGATTGGAGTAGCTGGATTTACTTGTCTGATCAACATTCAGGCCCACAACTTCACTGGAGAGTCGGTAGTCTTGCAAACATTTACTGGGGATCTTTCAATGGCTTAGTTGCCGCTCTATGTTGGACACAATTTCAGAAATAAGCTCCACCCCATTGTCCTGTCCCCGAGAATTGGTTTTAAAGACAACAAAGGGCCCAGGCTGGTCCCAGGTGAATTTGACTGTAGCTCGTAAACATGCTATTTACCCTGATTGCAGTATCTTCTCACCCTTGTCTAGTCACCATAACCTCCCCACTCCTCTGGGGCCTTCTGCTTCCTAACTATCTGCTGGTATGCATGTCTTAGCTTAGGGTGGACTCCTTCAGCTGTCAGGTCACTTCTTGCTGTAAGGAGAGTGAGTCGTTTCCTACTAGCAAGGAGTCTTTTTAGCCCCAGGGGGACGAGGGCACACCACAGTTAGGGTATCAAATGTCTCTGATTACCCATCTACCGAAAAGTGGAATGTAACTTAATTGGCAAATACCTATCGTAGGGAAATATCTGGGTCCCAATACCCCAGATCCCCTTCCAACTTCTGTAAGGGTAAGTATTTCAGGTATTTATCATAGAAGTCTCAATACAAGAGGGTTACAGAACTTTTTTCAGGGGGGGTATTATTTTAAGGTCACCCATGCTCTGCCCCTTTTTGACAATTTCATGAAGGGGAGGGGCTTTACCATTGGCACATAAAGTGTGATAACTCCCCCCCCTTCTACTGCCACATTTTGGCACTTTTTGGGGGGAGAATGTACCTGGTTTTGCTGTGGCAATCTGAGCCACATACAAAACCATGCAAAATATGATGCAACCACAGCAAGCGAAGGTATAAATAAACATACAATTAGGCAATTAATCAATTACAAAAAAACTACACCTGCATTGTGTAGCATTGGCTTAAGCCAGTGGAGATCTTAAATTCTATATGGACATAATAGCAGCTTTATTGGCACAACAGCAGCTTTATTGGCACAATAACATCTTTATGCTATGTTGCTATGCTTAACCACTTGCCTATAGGGCACCCCCCCCCCCCCCATCCTGCCCAGACCAATTTTCATCCTTCAGCGCTATTGCACTTTGAATGGCAATTACGCAGTCATGCAACACTGCACCCAAGTAACATTTTTATCATTTTTTTTTTACACAAATAATGCTTCCTTTTGGTGGTATTTAATTACCACTGGGTTTTTTATTTTTTGCTAAACAAACAAAAAAGACTTTGCTTAGCTTCTATTATTAAATTTTGTAAAAAAGTAGTTTTTCTCCTTCACTGATGTGCACTGATGAGGCTGCACTGACGGGCACTGACAGGCTGAACTGATGAGGTGACACTGATGGTCACTGATAGGCAGCACTGATAGGTGGCACTGATAGAACTGCAGCATGTTGCTTTTAGTGGGTGGTGCTGTGGAAAAGAATAATGTATTTCAAAGTGGCCACTGTATGGCAATTATTGGGTTAAATCAAGTGGTGAGGAGGCAATATATTATATATATATGCACTATATATATATATATATATATATATATATATATATATATATATATATATATATACCACCTCTTAAACAGCTCTGAAAAGCGATCCAAGCATGGATCTTTTTAGAGGAGCAACAGTCACTTCCACACATGTGAAGGAGCCCTAAGATTAGCCAAGCAAAAGCATCCTCTGATGGTACACGGACCTTCCCAGAGTAAACCCACAGCTTTCTGTACCCATGGTCAACACTCATCAACCATGGGAGTTTATGTGTGTTATGTGTGTTATGTGTGTTTGACAAATTATTTACAAAACTCTCTATCAGACTCCCTATGTCTGTGAAGAAAGAGATAGGTGGGAGTTCCAAGCGTGTCACAGAGGTTGCGGCAACCACTTTTATGTCCAGTATGACTCTCTGTCTTTGTCATTCACTCACAGAACAGAAATCCCCAATGATGCCCTCACTTGTAGCTCTATCCCTGCAGGAGCTGCTTGGTAGATTGGGTTCTCTTTTCCTTGCTTTGACTGGGTGAATGACCTCAACCACTCTGAAACACCAGGATAGGCAAAGAGCAAATTGCACTATTATTACTAGCACAAATATAAATATCCTGCAAACACTACAATTCAGTATTAGTGAATGATGAACAGAAGCCCAGAACATGGAAAAAGTTCAGACCAGAACCACGGACCCTATTAAAGTCTATAGGACCCAAACTTAAAAATCAGTCCCAATTTTGAAGGCCAATATGCAAGTTATTTGCCATAAAAAGGGTATGAGGGACCAGGTACTGCCCTGGGGGACATGCATCAAAATAATATTATTATGTTTTAAAGATCATTTTTAAAGTAGCAATGAATTTAATGATGGATAAAATGAAACAATAAAAATAAAAAAATCCTTTAAATATAGTGCCTGGGGGGTTCCCCCTTACTCTGCCTGTAAAGTGGTGCATCATATACATACATTTTTTAATTTTAATTTAAAGCCATTGTCGGCAATGCAAAAATGTTAAAAAACGGTGTGGAGGTCATCGCCCCCCAATCCATACCAGGCCCTTTGGTCAGATCTGGCCCCTCCATGGGAATGAGTTTGGGGTACCCCTACCCATTCACCAAAAAATTGTCAACAAGAAATAAAAAGGCACACACACCCTTTTTGTATCCTCCTCCTCCTGCGGGGTCTCTCTTGGCAAGGCCAGATAAGACACAGTCAGGGTAGTAAAGCTGCATATGCTCAGTTTGGTCTCTATTGCTGGAGAGAACAGTTCCTTGTTGAGCTGAGCTTTTCAGGTCACATGGTATTGACATCACACATTTGGGCATGTATACAGATCCTAAATGACAGCCCAGTCCCTTCCTCCTCCTCCATGCCCAGTAATTAAAAAGAACACAATGGGTGGGATGTCACATCTTGATTGATGAATGATCCGCCTCCCATAAAAGCATGAGGACACAGGCTGTAGTGGAAATCTCCTCCTACCTGAACACTAAGCACTCGAGCAAACCCTGCAGTTTATCACATGAACGTAGTATACAGATCAGCCAAAAAGGTATATAGTGGCAGTATTTTAATGTAAAAAAGAAGATTTATAATCTGTGGGCACTGTGGGGCGGATGAACTGTTTTCATATTACTGGGTTTAGTAACACCTTAATATTAGAAATACGCACTGATCACTCTGCAAATAAATGGATTAAAAATACACTGATATTGGTGCGGTGTGGATTTTCCACATTGGTGTTGCTATTGCAGAGTGAAGACATGCTGATTGACACTATTGGCACCCAACAGCTGTGTGCAGAAATCTTTCTTAATAGTGTCATATTGTTTCTGAATGTAATAATTTAGGCCTTATATAGTTATCCCCTATACATATACTGTATAGTGTCATATTGTTTCTGAATGTAATAATTTAGGCCTTATATAGTTATCCCCTATACATATACTGTATCACTGAAGGAAATTGGTCTTCCGAAAATGCTAGTTTCCTGCCTGGCATCCAGTCGAGCCAATAGCTTTATTATTTTCTGGGACACTGCCCTGGAAGATCAGGAGTTGTGACTTTCTGATCTGCATGCTTGTTCCAGGTCAGTGACCCAGAAATTATTGAAGCAATATCCAGGCAACTAATATTTTTAGAAGGTTATCAGCCTTAGCATCCCTGCTATATCATCGCTCCGGAGGACTCTCCCAGAGTGACGGCTTCCGCCGCACACCCTCATGGTGGCTATTTGGCGCCAATGCATACAACATCTCCTCATTGGAGGATTGTTTCCTCCTTTGGGGATGATGGGATTTTTAAAGTACCTGCCCACCTACCATCAGCCTCTGCTTGAGCATGATGGCTGGCGGCGTGTATTCCTGTTTAAACCCTCAACATGGTAATATACTTTTTTATTTTGGGAATCTGCTTTCTTCACATATCTTTGCAATGTTTTATTGGTGTCATACTGTAATTCTGAGACTCATATAGACACCGTGCCCTATTTGGGGGATAGTTTTATGAATTATATCAGAATCCCATTTACATAATTATACCCTGCTCAGTTGAGTGATTATTACTTTTTTATTTATTTTTTCATAGATACTTGCATATCTTCTTGGTGCTTTGGGGTTTTATGCTTTCTGGATGCTTAACAGGCCATCATGGCTGTTTTCTCACACATTTTGGAGTGTTGTCCTGCACTTGCTCTACCAAGCAGGATTGAATGTGGTCTATTCATGTATATATGGTTGACCTCTGTAAGTACCAATAGCTTGTAATATGTAAATGATTAATGTACATGTATAATGAAATATGTCTGTTTATGTAATTACCCTTAATGACTGCTATATATTTATGTTTTAGAAGTACAAATACCCAGTATCTCCCCTTAGGAAGAACTACATATCTGAAACATGTTGGGATTCATCATTTGAACTCATTTGGTCCAGTGGCATACCAACGGGGGGCAGGGGAGGGGGAGTTGTGCCCCAGGTGCCACACATTGGGGGGTGCCAGGCTGGCACAGTTTAGGGGTGTGAGGCCAGCGCCGCTTATTCACTGGGGGTGTCTGGGCTGACACCTGGCAGTAGCACATTGTATGTGTGCCACTGCCAGTGACATGTATTTCTGTCTGGCGCCGGCCTCCCGATGACAATCCTCGGATTGGTCTGCACCGTTTTTGCAGAGGCGGAGAAGGGGCCTGGCCACCTGGGGGAGCAGAGGAAGGAGGATTCTTCCGGGTTCCAAGCCGCAGTGCGCAGTGGTGCTACACATGACGTCACTTGATGTCGACGTGCGTTGCTCCACCTGCACAGGCCCTGATTTACTTTAAGGCACACAGTGCACAAAAGGATCCTCTCTGTTTGCCTTAAAGTAAATTAAATTACAGATACCATGTGATCGCTCATTATTTTGGCAGAAGGCTATCTACGTGGAGGGAAGCGTGAAACTAGTCTGCCTGCCAGTCCAGCCACAGTTTGCCACTCCAGCCAGGGCCTGCCAGCCACAGCCAGCCCAGCCAGGGCCTGCCAGCCACATCCAGCCCAGCCACAGCCTGCCAGGCCAGCCAGGGCCTGTCAGCCACAGCCAGCCCAGCCACAGCCTGCCAGCCCAGTCAGGGCCTGCTAGCCACAGCCAGCCCAGCCAGGGCCTGCCAGCCACAGCCAGCGCAGCCACAGCCTGTCAGCCCAGACAGCCCCTGATCTGGGCTGACTTCTGCTTCATCACCTGCAGCCCCTTGGTTGTATCTAATGTTGTCAGAGTATATTGAGTACTATTTTACTATGGTGTGTCAACACATGTATGCTTCTTTTGATGCAATGTTATTTTAATTGAACGTAGGTCCTTTTTATTTTAATATTTCTGAAATAAAATTGACTTTTGTCTTTTACATAGCTCTGCCTTCAAAGTCCATGAGGGGTCGTGATGCACTTTGTGCAATAATTTGTTCCATTGTTACATAGGATGTTGGCAGATTGACCTATACTACTCTTACACCATTTTTTATGTCTCTTAGTATAGGCTCTCTTTAAAATGCAGTCACCAAGACAGTAAGATGCCAGTCGTTTTGTAGACCAAGCTACAACAAGGTATATTAATACATTATATTTTATGGCCAGTATTCATAAGAAATTGATTACTTAACAATGTATTCCCTATTTGTAAAAATGCTACAATGTATTTTCATGAATATTCATACAAAATTGTTGCCTTTGGCTATCTTTTAGAAACACTGTGTTTTGTTTTGTGAACATTTTCCACCACTAGCAATTAACTTGAAATCTATAGTTTTAAATAATTAATTATTATTAGGAGGTAAGCAGAATATTCCCCTGTGTACCTATATAGATAAGGTGACAACCAAGCTTAATTATTGTACATACATTTAGTCAATATTCTATCTGCTCTGATGAGAATAGCCTTTCATGGTTAGTGTCCGCACACTAACTTCACTAATAGAATGCCGAAACATGTTCTCCTCACACACTCTGACTACTATTTTTTTTTGTTTTTTTGCTATAATGATTGGACACAGGCTGGAACCAGTACTCTTTTTCTTCTTGCTATATTACAGACCTAGACACTTGACATCTGGATATATGTTTGGGCATCTGCTAAAACAAGAACAAGTCAGGGGGTGCTAGCTCCCTGGCAAGGGAGCTGGTGGCTTATAGCACTGGAACTAGGAAAACCAATAATGAAGTAAAAATGGTTACCAATGATCATATCAGGAACAGATGGGTGGGGGCTGGAACAGGTAGCCAGCTGTGGTGAAGGTCAAACCAGGAAACCAGGAAATCAGGCTGAAACAGGTCAAAAAGAAAGATAAAAAAAAAGAAGAAGAAATAGATCCGCAACATTGCAGAAGGAAGGTATTTGTGGTCCTGTCAAGTTCTTCTACATACAGCAGCCCCTGCTTCATAAAACGAAGTGGGATTGATTTACTAAAGGAAAATAGGTTATTTGCTTTGCAAGAGAATTTTCCCATAGTTTAGTAACAGAAACTTTTTTTTTTTTTCAAAGGTTACCAAATCAAGTGCAAGGAAATTTTTTAAAAACTGTATTTTTGCTTGCACATGAGCTTCACTGAGCTAAGAGAAAATTCTCCTGCAAAGTGAACAGCCTTCTGTAAATCAACCCTTTGATGTTATTCAGTAGTGGTTGGCTCCCACACAAGACACCGTCTCTTGTATCCAAGCAAGCTAGGGTACCAGTTCTTGGATAGTATCAGAGTCAGAATACAGGAGTTTAGAGATTGGATGAACTCTCAATAAGAAAAAAAAGATTATGAGCACTCCACCCTACTAAGAGAGGCAATGCCTATGCAAATAATGTAAAGAAGCTTGGGAGGACAACAATGTTTATGGTAATATAATATTTCATTGGATATCCAAGAGAAGCTGATCCATTTAGAAGATCTGCATTCCTTTCCTCAGGACTTATTTTATACTGTATGAAGCTTGCAAAGTGGTAAAAGGATAGTAGCAAATATGGAGTGCCAGCTAAACAGCCTAGAAAATAACCCTGATGCTTTTGACTACAGAAAAATGCAGGCATGAGTACAGAGAGAGCACTCGGACAGAAGAACATCCCAAAAACATATTAGCTTCTTTTAAATCAAGCCCACCACTCAGGTAGGCACAAACCAGTGGAGATGAAAACCAGTGTAATTTTATCCTTCAATAGGAAGAGTCCCAGGTGCTGGCTGATGCAGGATGAAGCAGAGAAACCGAGGAAAACTGGAAGCCGCACACCGGTCTGATGATAAGTACTTTTATTGATGAAAAGCTGCATCATAGAAGAACACAAAACACTACAGCAGAAGTGTACAGGGAATATCTGACGCGTTTCGCACTCACAACGAGTGCCTACTCATAGCTTCTTTTAAATTGCCATAGAGGATTCCAGTATTATAAAGACCAGTGGCCTTTCATGTCTCTTTGCCTTTTTGGATAAAGGGATTTTGCTTCTTATTACAGAAGAGCATTCATGGACCTGTAGTGTCTTTAGCAGCCTGTGACTCCAATTATGGGAGAGAGAAGCTGCGCTATATGTAAATGCAGATCAGCAATGCGTTGTGTATTCCAAAACACTGAAGTGCAGTTCAAACATATGACACCCGGGTGAACTATTCCTTAACAGTGCCACCACCTAATAAAAGACTTGCTTACCAGATAATAAGCAGAAAGGAGCGGATGGCTAAAACCCAGCCAGGGCCTTTGTTAAACCAGCGGGGACGTCCAAGCAGGGGTAGTCACTGGCTTAATGCGTGTTCCAATTCCTCTACGGCGTGGATAGCCCATAAACCTCAGCACCCAGCAGGGTAATCGGGGTATAAAAGAAAGGAAACCATAGCATAATCTCGCTTTCACAAGTTTAATATAAAAAAGGTATTGCACTTACATTTAAATTGCAGAGAACTCGCACTAAAAACAGAGCCGGCCGGCTACAATAGAGATACACGTCCTCCTAAGACAACAGTGTGCTGACGTCACCACACTGTTGTCCTAGGAGGACGGGTATCTCTATTGTAGCCAGCCGGCTCTGTTTTTAGCGCGAGTTCTCTAAAATTTAAATGTAAGTGCAATACCTTTTTTATATTAAACTTGTGAAAGCGAGATTACGCTATGGTTTCCTTTCTTTTATACCCCGATTACCCTGCTGGGTGCTGAGGTTTATGGGCTATCCACGCCGTAGAGGAATTGGAGCACGCATTAAGCCAGTGACTACCCCTGCTTGGACGTCCCCGCTTGTTTAACAAAGGCCCTGGCTGGGTTTTAGCCATCCGCTCCTTTCTGCTTACTACCTGGTAAGCGAGTCTTTTATTAGGTGGTGGCACTGTTAAGGAATAGTTCACTCGGGTGTCATACATTTGAACTGCACTTCAGTGTTTTGGAATACACAACGCATTGCTGATCTGCATTTACATATAGCGCAGCTTCTCTCTCCCATTATTACGTGCAATTTTTGCTATATGCTGCTGCTTTATTTGGGACTTTTTATATTTATGATCAATATCAATAATCTGTAATACTTTAATAAGAATTTATGATAAAGAAGACTTAATGCACAAATAGTTGTACAAAACTGTATGGGGTTGATTTACTAAAACCGGAGAGTGCAAAATCTGGTAAAGCCGTGCATGGTAATCAATCAGCTTCTAACTTCAGCTTGTTCAATTAAGTTTTGACTTAAAAAAAAAAAGGAAGTTGATTGGTTTATATATATATATATATATATCATATACAATTGTGACTCAGGCATTCATTGATTCATTGGATGGATTAATTAAAATCATATAGGTTTTATTTTTTGACACATTGAGGTGCTGGATTTTCTCTCTTTTTTGGACGTTTGAATGCCTGAGTACTGGGGCTCACGTCGAATCACATGTGTTTCCATCTCATCCTGCTAATCATTAAGGTTTATTTTGAGGTAGCAGCACTATTTCAATTGCTGTATGGACCCATCGGATATAGGTAGCCTTCTTCATGTCAGAGCTGCCCCTAAAGACTGATTGGTGGGGTATCTTCAAGAACCAGCAGGAGAAGTGTAAGAAGCACAGATCTGTGTAATAACTGAATGAGGCAGTGCACTAGTAACATCAGTGTCACGTACCTGGTAGGTTGTGAGCCTGAAGTGCAGGAAAAGACCTCCCTTACAGCTCCCACTCCCGTTCCCCTGGAATGGAGACAGAGGGCCAGGAGTGAAGAGTGGTATGGGTGCCTGGCAGGATCAACAGTTGCTGAAAGTCCAGTAGTGGTGGCACCCTCTGGAGTCAGTAGTCTGAGGAGTAGACTGAGGACAGAGACTGGAATGCAGGACTGGAACCAGGAACAACAGCAGGTATTAGCAGACTGGAAGCTGGACTGGAACAACAGCAGAAGATAGCCTGAAACACTGGACTGGAACCAGGAACAACAGCAGGTAATAGACTGGAACGCTGGACTGGAACACAGCAGAAGATAGCCTGGAACGCTGGGCTGGAACACAGCAGAAGGTAGCCTGGAACGCTGGACTGGAACCAGGAACTACAGCAGGTAATAGACTGGAACGCTGGACTGGTACACAGCAGAAGATAGCCTGGAACGCTGGGCTGGAACACAGCAGATGGTAGCCTGGAACGCTGGACTGGAACCAGGAACAACAGCAGGTAATAGCAGACTGGAAGCTGGACTGGAACCAGGAACAACAGCAGGTAATAGCAGACTGGAAGCTGATGAACACAGCGGAGGGTCAACAAGCCGGTGGTCAGTAACGTTCGGACAGCAGAGGTACCAGGGGTAATGCAGAGGGATGGTCAGGCAAGCCAAGAGGGTCTGGTGCAGGCAGATAGCAGGATCGTCAAACAGGAAGCCGGGTCAGATAACAGGAAACACAGATCAGATCAGGTAACACTCACAGAACGCTGTAGAGCAGACAGCGGGGATGGAGTGTGACAGGCAGGTTTAAATAGCCCGCCTGACACCAGCGGGAGTGCGCGCGCGTGCCCGTGCGTGACCGCACCCGTGAACGCGCGCGCATGCGCAATGGGACCCGTGGCCGTGTTCCCGTGCGCCTGGGACGCCGGTTACTGGCAGGATCTTCGTGACATTGCCCCCCCCAAGGGGCAGCCTCCGGCTGCCCCTTTGAAAAAATTTCTCTGGATGATCTGTTTTAAAGGCTTGTAACAGGTCTTCAGCATGAATATTATCCTCTGGTTCCCAAGAATTCTCCTCTGGGCCAAACCCCTTCCACTTTATTAAGAATTGATTTTGGTTACCTCTTTTCCTGTGGTCCATGATAGCCTCCACCTCGAATTCCTCTTCCCCATCTACCAGGATTGGATCAGGAGGATCCATACTTCGACCTGGAAATGGGTTAGTAATAGATGGTTTAAGCAAGGACACGTGAAAAACTGGATGTACCTTTAGTGAATCCGGGAGTTCAAGTTTAACAGGGAATGGTCCAAGAAATTTGGGACCCAATTTCTTGGAAGGGCAGGCCAAGCTGAGGTTTATGGTGGACAACCATACCTGATCCCCAGGTGCAAGTAAGAGCTCACCTCGCCTCTTTTTATCGAAGGTTGCTTTGTTGTACTCCTGGGTTCTGGTCATGGTGTCCTGTAAAACTTGGTTGTTAGAGGTAAAGAAATCCAATTTCTCCTGAACTGCGGGTACTGTGCATTCTGGAAGAGAGTTTGGTAAAAATGAGGGGTGGAAACCATAATTCGCAAAAAACGGAGTTTGCTTGATAGCAGAATGAATAGAATTGTTATAAGCGAATTCGGCCATTGGTAAAACAGCAATCCAATTATCTTGGGCAAAGGAAGAAAAACAGCGCAAATATTGTTCAAGGGTCTGGTTTGTTCTTTCTGTTTGCCCATTAGTCTGGGGGTGATAAGCCGATGAAAATGAGAGTTCAATGTCCAAGGTTTTACACAAAGCCCTCCAGAATCGAGAGGTAAATTGTACCCCTCGATATGAAACGATGTTAACTGGTACCCCATGGAGCCTGACGACCTCTTTAATGAATGCTTGTGCTGTTTCTGTAGCTGAAGGGGTACCCTTCATTGGGACAAAGTGCGCCATCTTCGACAACCGGTCCACTATGACAAAGATTGAAGTGAAACCCCCGGCCGGGGGTAGTTCTACAATAAAATCTATTGAGAGCATTTTCCAGGGTCTATCTGGGACAGACAAGGGTTTTAGTAGACCCCATGCCTTTGTTTTGTGCCCTTTGTTCCTAAGGCAGGTGGTACAGGACTCTACAAACTCTTTACAATCTTTGCGCAGCTGAGGCCACCAGAAGGTGCGCTGAACCAAATCAGTGGTCTTAGCCACACCGAAATGCCCAGCCAGCGCATGGTCGTGGCAGAGCTCTAGTACTGGAACTCGTAGTGTTTCAGGTATAAAGATCCTACTCTCATGCCACAATAACCCATCCTTAACCTGTAGCTCTGTCTTAATGGAAGATTCTAGTTCTGCGGAGGCCTGTTTAATCTGGGAAAGCAGGTTTCCCTGAAGTAGAAGAAAGTTCCCTGGAGACAAAATGGTGTCTGGAGGGGAAATCTCTTGAGGTTTGTGAAACATCCTAGACAGGGCGTCAGGTTTGGTATTCTTGGAGCCAGGACGGTAAGTGACATGGAAGGAGAACCTGGAGAAAAAGAGAGCCCACCTGGCCTGACGTGGTTTCAACCTCTTTGCAGACCTCAAATACTCCAGGTTCTTATGATCTGTAAAGATTAAAACTGGATGAGCGGCACCCTCCAACAGATAGCGCCACTCCTCCAATGCTGACTTGATTGCCAACAACTCTCTGTCACCTACATCATAATTTCTCTCTGCCGTGGATAATTTACGAGAAAAGAAAGCCACAGGATGCAGCAGGGCTTTGGTTCCCTGTCTTTGGGATAATACTGCTCCTACAGCAATTTCAGATGCATCCACTTCTAGAATAAATGGCAGAGAGGAATCTGGATGCTTCAGTACAGAGGCGGAGGTAAAAAGGCCCTTGAGAGTCTCAAAAGCCTTTTGAGCCTTGGACGACCAATGGAAGCGTGTACCCTGTTTGGTAAGCTGTGTGATGGGTGCAATGATGGCTGAGAGCTCCTTAATAAATTTGCGGTAAAAATTAGCGAATCCAACGAATCGCTGGATTCCTTTCTTATCAATCGGGACTGGCCAATCTAGAACAGCCATGACCTTCTGGGGGTCCATTTTAATGCCCTTGCTGGAGATGACTAACCCTAAAAATGGAATACTTTCCTGTTCGAATTCACATTTTTCAGCCTTTGCATATAGACCGTGTTGTCGAAGTTGGCCCAATACACTTCTGACGTGCCTGCGATGGGATTCAAGGGACCAAGAGAAAATCAATATGTCGTCTAAATAGACGATGACAAACAGGTCTAGAAAGTCACGTAACACATCATTAATGAAGTATTGAAATGTGGCAGGGGCATTACACGGGCCAAAAGGCATCACGAGGTACTCAAAATGTCCATAACGGGTACGAAAAGCGGTCTTCCATTCGTCTCCATCCCTGATACGAACCAAATTGTAGGCCCCACGGAGATCAAGTTTGGTGAATATGGTAGCCGTCCCCAGTCTCTGAAACAACTCTGGTACTAAGGGGAGAGGGTACCGATTCTTTACAGTAATTTTATTTAGTTCGCGGTAATCCACACACGGCCTGAGGGTTTTATCTTTTTTCTGCACGAAGAAGATGCCTGCACCTGCGGGGGACGTGGATGGACGAATGAAGCCTCTTTTGAGGTTTTCGTCAATGTATTCCTTCAATGCCCCTTGCTCCACCTCAGTCAGGGGAAATATTCTTCCAAAATGAATTTCAGCACCAGGAAGTAACTCAATGGGACAGTCATAGGCCCGGTGAGGGGGTAACACCCCTGCCCTCTGTTTACTAAATACGTCCAGGAAATCATGATAGGCGGAAGGAATGGATTGAAGTAGACTAGGATCTGTATCTAGGCATAACAGAGTAGAGTTCTCCTGGATGTTCTGGGTTCTGCAAAACTGTTGGCAGTACGGAGAGGGAAAGGTCACCTCACCCGTGATCCAATTTATGTCCGGATTATGGGCCTGTAACCATGGCATACCGAGTATTATGGGAAACAGGGGTGAAGCGATAATGTCCAGGCGCAGCTGTTCCTGATGGACGTTAGAAACGAAAACGGGTATTGGCATAGTCTCTTGGGTGACAGGTCCAGACTTGATAGCGGTCCCATCAGCTAGATGGATAGAAAGTCCATGGGCTTTAGGTGACAAGGGTATTTGGTGTTGGATGGCAAAACGAGAATCCATGAAACAGCTGCAAGCTCCTGAGTCAATAATGGCGGTGATTTGTAGATCCTTCCCTGGAAGCTGTAGCAGAAGAGGAAGAGCAAGGTGAGTGGTATTTTTAACCAGAGATGTCACATAGTCAGTAGACAGGGATAAACACTTACGGAGTTTGAGGGGACAGTTCCTAACATAGTGCCTGGGTTCCCCACAATACAGGCACAAGTTATTTGCTCGACGACGTTGTCGTTCCTCTGGGGTGAGTGAAGGCCGCAGGACTCCTAATTGCATTGGCTCAGGTAAGTTAAGCGTGGAGGTAGGTGGTGTTGATGATGGGTGATGGGGAACCTTAGGGGTAACCCAAGTTGGACGAGAAGACCCCATAGCTTTCTCAGACCTGCGCTCTCGTAGGCGTCGATCGATCTGGATCGCTAGATCGATTAAAGCATTTAAAGTCTGTGGTGTACCCACCCTGGCCAGTTCATCCTTCAGAGGATCAGAAAGTCCGAACCGAAATTGATAACGGAGAGCCGCATCGTTCCAGTTAGTATCCGCACTCCACTTCCGGAATTCAGCCACATAATCCTCTGCTGCTCTGTGATCTTGTTGAAGGGTGTGTAGAGCCGCCTCTGCAGTTACAGATAGCTGGGGGTCATCATATAACTGGCCTAGTGCGTCAAAGAAAGTGGAGAGGTTGGTCAGAGATATGTCCTTTTGCTCTAAGAGGCGATGGACCCAGGTTTGGGGGTCACCAGAGAGTAGAGAAATTACGTAGCCCACCTTTGTAGCCTCCAGGGAAAAGGTACGTGGCTGAAGAGCAAAAAATAGTTCGCAGGAGTTGCGGAAGGCTCTGAACTTATGGCGATTTCCAAAGAAACGTTCAGGTGTGGGAACCTTAGGTTCCGGAGGGAGCATCACCACCGTTGAGGAAGGCCCAACTGAAGGAGCAGGAGCAGAGGAAGCTCCCTGGGTCCCAATGAGGTTAGACAGGGTTAACACTCGTTCCTCCAGTCTGGTGTATCCTTGCTGCAGATTTTTGACTGCTTCAGTCAATCCTGCCAGGTGTGCACAGAGTTCCTCCATGGGAGACGTTCCCTGCTCAGGCTCAGACATGGCTGTCTGCTACTGTCACGTACCTGGTAGGTTGTGAGCCTGAAGTGCAGGAAAAGACCTCCCTTACAGCTCCCACTCCCGTTCCCCTGGAATGGAGACAGAGGGCCAGGAGTGAAGAGTGGTATGGGTGCCTGGCAGGATCAACAGTTGCTGAAAGTCCAGTAGTGGTGGCACCCTCTGGAGTCAGTAGTCTGAGGAGTAGACTGAGGACAGAGACTGGACTGGAACCAGGAACAACAGCAGGTAATAGACTGGAACGCTGGACTGGAACACAGCAGAAGATAGCCTGGAACGCTGGGCTGGAACACAGCAGAAGGTAGCCTGGAATGCTGGACTGGAACCAGGAACTACAGCAGGTAATAGACTGGAACGCTGGACTGGTACACAGCAGAAGGTAGCCTGGAACGCTGGGCTGGAACACAGCAGAAGGTAGCCTGGAACGCTGGACTGGAACCAGGAACAACAGCAGGTAATAGCAGACTGGAAGTTGGACTGGAACCAGGAACAACAGCAGGTAATAGCAGACTGGAAGCTGATGAACACAGCGGAGGGTCAACAAGCCGGTGGTCAGTAACGTTCGGACAGCAGAGGTACCAGGGGTAATGCAGAGGGATGGTCAGGCAAGCCAAGAGGGTCTGGTGCAGGCAGATAGCAGGATCGTCAAACAGGAAGCCGGGTCAGATAACAGGAAACACAGATCAGATCAGGTAACACTCACAGAACGCTGTAGAGCAGACAGCGGGGATGGAGTGTGACAGGCAGGTTTAAATAGCCCGCCTGACACCAGCGGGAGTGCGCGCACGCGTGCCCGTGCGTGACTGCACCCGTGAACGCGCGCGCATGCACAATGGGACCCGTGGCCGGGTTCCCGTGCGCCTGGGACGCCGGTTACTGGCAGGATCTTCATGACAATCAGCAAATCCCATCTTTAATCCTGTAACATTTCCAGTCAAATGCAACAATGCCTTAGATCTCACACTGTAGATTTACAGTATAGCTATAAGGCTGCAGGCACAAGAGTGCCTAGAAGCAAATACCTGGAAGTTAACAGCTATTTTTAGAAGGAATTTGTACAAAAGTACATTTTTCAGGGGAATTACTTGAACATTTCTAGAGGTCTTCTATATAGCAAGTTCACTTTAAGTTGTTCTGACACTGCCAACTTTTTTCAATCTGACAGATCTGGCTCATTGTTAGACACATTTCTGTCTATGACTTTTACAAAGGAAACATTGAGGCTGATGTACCAACATGCCTTTAAGAACTGTCATTATTGCCTCACAGCCACATTCAGGGACAAACTGCATTATAAAATGACAAATAAATGAATTCAATTCATTGTATTCTACTTGGTGGCTATAGGGTTACTGATAATTTACTAGTACTTTGGTGCTTCACACACAAGTAGTGAAGGGAAGAAATCATCAGAGGAACCTTAAAGTACGTACAACACAGAAAAAAAACTTTTGCCCTCGGGACTTTTAAAGAGTCACACCTAGGACAGTAAATGTAAAAATATGATTTTTTTTTATTATCATACATTCAAAAACATATGTACCACAATGATAAAGAAGACATAAATGATGAACATGAATGGTGCTGCATATAGTTCATATGAAAAAATTAGATATGCGGGACCTGAAAGCACCATACAGATACCCCAATTGATCTAGAGCTGCTGCGCGGATGATCTCTACGCATTTTGCAGGGTAATTCTCGCTTCCTCATGAGAGGCACAGGTAGGTATCCAGAGATGAAAATGAATCAATGAATAATAATAATAAACAAAAACAATTAAAAAGGAAGGAAGGGGTAGTAGGGGGAAAGGCATTTGGCACTACTTGTAAGTTACAGATATTGAGATATAATCATACATACATGGCTTTCCTCCTGCCCTTTCCCCCTACTACCCCTTCCTCCCCTTTTAATATTTTTTTTTGCTTATTATTATTATTATTATTATTATTATTATTCATTGATTCATTTTTATCTCCAGATACCTACCTGCGCTTCTCCTGAGGAAGCGAGAATTACCTTGCGAAACGCGTAGAGATCATTCACGCAGCAGCTCTAGATCAATTGGGGTATCTGTATGGTGCTTTCAGGTCCCGCATATCTAATTATTTTCATATGAACTCTATGCAGCACCATACATATGAATTTGGGACTGAAACACTACCTCAACCCTTCTCACATTAGCTCTCATTGTCTGTCTACGAACCTTAAAGTACACCTGTCATGGTAGACACAGGGTGGCCTCCATTCCTAGCATCTTTCTAAAAATGTTAGTTTTTTGGCCTAAGCATGCAGCAAATGAGAGTAAAAAAAGTCATAATTCCTCAGGTATAACCTTGTTTTATGTCAGGGATTCAGAAAGCATGATTACTGTTGGAAGCCAGGGTCAGCAATAACAGCCTACATATTCTACACCTCTCGCAACAGCTATTTTTTAAAAGGCATTGGCTTTACATAGCAGGATAAATGTCAGGTAACACAATACTGTACTGTGTATGTTCCATTAAATTTACATCAGGTTTTCTGTAGGTAAGAGGCAGAGGAGGGTGTTCCAGCGTTACAAAAAGGCATGACTGTGTTCCTCTCAAAAGACATTATTTTAACTTTTGTCTGGAGAGTTATTGACAACTTTTTAAAGGATACTTTCTATTACCTTCAAAAAAAATTGTCAGCATCTAATGCTTCACAGTGTTAATAAAATGTTAATATAAACAGGTGTTAAGAAATACTTACAAAAGTATACTGAGCTAAAAGTGCTCATTTGACAAGACAAAGTTACCTGCCTAAATTAAAATATTAGGGAATAGCAACTATTTGATTATTCCTAACTACTTAATCAGGGCTTTATTGAGTAACCCCCAACCAGCACCACCTCCTCCCGGAGCTTCTAGCAAAAAAGAAGAAAAAAACGAATTATGCACCAATTTAAAGATTAACAATATTAAATCTATTACATTGTCCATAATTCTTTGAATGTATAAGTAGCAATAATGAACTACAATTATAATAGGCACTGCTGCTGAGCAAGTATGATTTGTCCAGGACCTGCTTCTGTAAATAGCACTGCAGTTCTTTTCTATCGCTATCCTAATCTAGTGTAAATGGGCATTCTTCTTTTGGTCTTTCACTGTAGTCCAATCTCCTGGAATTAAAAAAAATAACAAATTGTAGGGAATAAAGAAAAAAGGGAGATTAATTTATCATTAAGACTCCGCTTAATTGAAGTCAATTCTGAACAAAACTTGAATTCAATTTCTTCTCATTAAATTGAATGTGCTCTGCTATTCTTTCTTCGTAGCTTTGAGCAAGCAGCTGAGAACAAGGGGACTAACATCAAAATTATTAAATTGAGGAGATTTTTATTTGGTCTTCCTATCATGCCAGAATGGCTTTGATGGGGGAGCTGCTTTTTTTTTTTTTTTTTTTCCTTTTTTTTGGCATGGAACGGAAAGAAGAGCAGCTGGAGGAAAAAAAAATCAAATGAAGCCGAGCCTTGAAAATTGAAGAAAACGCAAGCTTAATAATATTTAATAATTAAATTTCCACAAACAATGGTAGCAAATGAAGTAATCTGCAAAGTCTGTGAACTCATTTGCATAATTGATGCCAGTCCCCTGTAAATGAATAATGAAGATAATAAAAGATGTTGCTAAAATGAGTACAATAACATGAAATTTCATCAAGCTGAGCTCCCTGATTAATCTGCTCTTGCAAATCAGTACTGAGAGGAGAGAGCATGATTAACCACACTGAGGACTGCAGCGGTAAGCATGGAGCTCCTTTCTGTGGTCTCCAAACCCCTCTGGTGCCCCCCCCCCCCCATTACCACCCTCCCCAGGTGTGCACCCTTCTTTCTCATGATTCCTTCTTTGCTCCATCTCCTTCCTCTCTTTCTTCTTTTGTATGTGTCCCATCCCATAGCTCTGACTCTCCTGCTTATTCTAGCCTTGGTGACAGCTGCTGCTGCAGGCACTCTCTCTAATGGAGTTCTGGCCCCCAGCAGTAAATAACTAAATTTAAAGAGCAATTAATGTTGTCATTAACCACTTCTTCACTGCATATTGTCATTGTTTTCCATGACAGCAAGCAAACTTGATTGATTTAAAAAAAATAAAACTAAACTGCTTACTGATTTGTGAAGTGTATGTAAACTACGAGATTTAACTTTTGTTTGCTCCCTTTTGGTCTGTTAATATGCCATTAAATGTGTTTTCTGATATCTGTTTGATAAGTGCAAAAAATAACAGTTGATCCCACCAGAAATCCAGTGTTGTCCTGTGCTTTTCGAGGGACTGTCCCCGATTTGGACCAATGTCCCTCTGTCCCCCTCAGTTGTCCCTCATTTTGGTTTGATCCATATAGTACATAAAACTAACTTTTTTTCCTTTCAAAAAGTGTTTCCCGGTGCTAATCCTTTCATCCAATTTCTAAATTGCTGCATTTGTACATTTCAAAAGCCAATATAAAGAAATAGTAGTGGTAAAAAAAAGCCCTTGTGGATTTAATTAACCTTTTTTTTTTTTGTTAATTCTTCTTTAAGGGGGTGTGGCAGGGAGCGTATCCTATGCCTACATACATTTGCTAGTAGGTGTCCCTCATTCCCATCTCAAAATGTTGGGAGATATGACTCTAGGCATTGTTTTTAGCCCTTCTCAGCTTACTGACTTACTCAGCTACAGAACACCTCTCCCTATATTATACAGGTTAAGAGGTGTTCTGTAGTCCAAACACTTTCTGTCCTAGGGTGACAACAATACTCCTCCAAAGACACAGTAGATTGACTGAGCATTGCACCCTATGTCAGGAAGTTTGGTACTGCCAGAATTGCCAAAATAAGATAAAGGGGGAAAAAAAGAAAGAAAATTAATTCAAACTCCAAATCTAAGGACTGATAAGCCCACATGTATTTATTTTGTGTTCCGTAATCTCAGATGTTTCATTTGTAATCATTTTTATATACATGTACCAGTTTTTATGCCTCTGCTCTATCACAAGATTGTTGGTGCCTGCTTTTCATATCTGTCAGCAGCTATTGTTTTTTTTTTCTTTTTTTTTTTTTTGCTGAAATTAGTAGATTTAAGCCTTTAGCATCCTGGGCTCTAGTAGTAGCTGACTACAACCAGAGTAAAAGATAAAGGCCATAGAACAATTCCTGCAATTTCAGCAGTTTTGGCAACCTACTTAATATATTAAGTATTAGGAAGCCTGCCTTTATACGCCCATTAACTTTAATAGCATCCCAGTCTTAGTCCATAGGTTTCAATATTGAGTTAGCCCACCCTTTGCAGCTGTCCACAAGGTTTAGGAGTGTGTCTATGGGAAAGTTTGACTGTTCTTCGAGAAGCGCATTTGTGAGGTCAGTCACTGATGTGGACGAGAAGGCCTGGTACGCAGTCTCCGCTCTAATTCATCCCAAAGGTGTTCTATTGGGTTGAGGTCAGGACTTGTGTTGTTTGTGCACTGGTGTGCAATCATGTTGGAACAGGAAAGGGCCATATCCAAACTGTTCCCACAAAGTTGGGAGCATGAAATTGTCCAAAATGTCTTAGTATGTTGACACCTTAAGAGTTCCTTTCCTTTGAACTAAGGGGCCAATCCCAAACCCTGAAAAACAACCCCACACCTTAATCCCCCCTCCACCAAATGATTTGGATCAGTGCACAAAGCAAGGTCCATAAAGACATGGATGAGCGAGTTTGGGGTGGAGTAACTTGACTGGCTTGAGTCCTGACCTCAACCCGATAGAACACCTTTGGGATGAATTAGAGCGGAGACTGCGAGCCAGGCCTTCTTGTCCACATCAGTGCCTGACCTCACAAATGTGCATCTGGAAGAATGGTCAAACTTTCCCATACACACACTCCTAAACCTTGTGGACAGCCTTCCCAGAAGAGTTGAAGTTGTTATAGCTGCAAAGGGTGGCCCAACTTAATATTGAATCCTATGGACTAAGACTGGGATGCCATTAAAGTTCATGTGCGTGTAAAGGCAGGCATCCCAATTGTTTTGGTAATATAGTGTATACAGTATAATGGCAGGCAGGTGCCAGATAACGTGCATCTGTTAGGGGGAGTATCAAGCAAATTAAAGTCTATCTATCCCAATCACAATCGTTCTGCCCAGAGACAAGCTGTGCCACCAGTGCCTCCCTTTGCAGCTTTTATCTTCCATTCTCTACAGTGCACTGATTATAAACCTGCAGTTATCAGAGCTGACCTTGCAAGTTTATGAAATGACTCTCAGAAAGTTTGCTGCCTCAAGGCGAAGCAGATCAATTCTGCAAGTCTCAGCCCCCTCTAATATCTATAGGCAGCCTAAGAGACCAGCTTAAGCAGGCCAAAACAGAGGACCTTAGTTAATGCCTTCTACTGAAAAAGTTTTCAGTTGGATGTTTTAATCGGTTTATTGTTCACTCTCACGATATAAAGCAGGTCTATGGGATAAGAACATACATTAGTACATGACTATCAGCTGGAGAAAAAAAATCGATATTATTGTTGTTCTGCAACCAGCTCAAGCTGTAATTATAACCAAGCAGATGTCTCACTGAGAACAATGACATGCAAGACTTTTACCTGACCTTCTTTGTACCATCAGAGTGCCAAAACCCACTATATTCTTTTCTCTTACTTCGAAGAGAAATGTGTTTCCATTTCTAAAAAGATTATAGGACAATTGGTGCCCAGTCACATTGTGATTGTTATATCATGCTCTGTGTGCAATAACTATAACTTCCAAGTTACAGTATTCTTTGTTATTGTCAACCCACCGTTGCCCACTTGTCCCAAGCAATGCTATTGCAGTTCTTATTATTACCTGGCTTTGTATCAGTACCGTAGTGATGAAAGATTATGTGGCATTATTTGGTTCTATACATACTGTGCAGTTTAGTGTACATCCAATAGTGCATGTGAAGTTTAGAAGTCCAACATATGAGAACAATAGTGTGTTATATTGAGTGATAAAAGTGATAAATATCTAAAAAGACAAAAAAAAGTCATTGTTTTGCCACCACTACCAATAAACATAAAAGTGAACACTTCATAGCTATTATGTGGATGTTCCAATTCTTAATTTATTGCAATCCTTTTTTTTTTAAAGTGGTTGTAAAGGCTGGAGTTTTTTAACCTTCATACATTCTATGCATGAAGGTAAAAAACCTTCTGTGTGCTGCTCCACCCACAGCCCCCCTAATACTCACCTGAGCTCCCTCTCAATCCAGGGATGTGCATGAGAGCCTTGGCTGTCACTGAACTGCCTCTCTTAATTGGCTGAGACAGCAATGGGAGCCATTCAATCACAGCCAGGGAGCCAATGAGGAGAAAGTGGGGGTGGGGCCGAGCTGTGGCTCTATGTGTCTTATGGATGCAAAGAGCAGGGCTCAGGAGCAAGCATGCACCAGTGCCCCCATAGCAAACTGATCACTATTGTGGGCACTGGTCAGGAGGGAGCAGTCAGGAGTGCCGGCAGGGGACCTGAGAAGAAGAAGATTGGGGCAGCTCTGTGCAAAACCATTGCACAGAGCAGGTAAGTATAACATGTTTGTTATTTAAAAAAAAAAAAAAAACCTTTAATACCACTTTAATCTACCTTACTGTTCACCAGAAATTAGCTAAATATATTTCACTAGGGTTTCAGAAAGGCAAGCAACCCAGCAATATAGTCCAAAAGTTAGTAATTTTAAAAATTTGATAATGTTTTTTAAATCTATAGATGAAAGAATTTTCTTTTATGGTTCTCATGCAGTACACAATTGGCACAATGAGATTTTCTAGGTTTTTTTAAAGTTACCTTAAGCAACTGAAAAGAAGTGTTGACCCTGGCCAAAGCCCTGAGCACAGGATCTAAATTAACCTCATGCACCAGAAGTCACTCACCAATGTTGTACAATTATAACCCCCTGTTGTACATTAATGATCCATGGACCGATGACCGGGTTTCATTCCAGGGCTCTGAATTTATCAAACAGATAAGAGGAAAGAGACAAAGCACCTGGATTAATTAATATGACCTCAGACAATTAATCATAGCTTTGCAGCTTTCATTTTTAATTAAGAAGATAAACTGGCTGGCATTTGTGGAGAATAGTGAACCAGGGTGGTGTGGCCTTACCTAGGATGCTCGATTTTACATAAAGCATTATAGCCATTAGAGAGTTAATGCATAGGCATACAAAGGAATAATGTTGATCAAAAACCCTTTAGTTCACTATGTATTGTTCAGTTCAGTTATTGTAATGTCCTAAGAATCTGAGCACACACAAGATGAAAGTTGAAATTAGGCTTTAAGCAGTCATGTTAATGGTAGGGAGGAGAAAATACTTTAAATTCCTATATATATACTATATTACCAAAAGTATTGGGATGCCTGCCTTTACACGCACATGAACTGGCATCCCAGTCTTAAGCCCCGTACACACAATCGGACTTTCCGGCGGGAGATGTTGATATTAGATGTTGGAAATCCGACCGTGTGTATGCTCCATCGGACAATTGTTGTCGGACTTTCCACCAACAAATGTTGGCTAGCACGTTCTCATATTTTCTGCCAACAAATGTGTGTTGTCTGATTGTCTGAGAGTGTGTACACAGGTCTGTCGGACAAAAGTCCAAAGTACAAACATGCATGCTCGAAAGCGGAACCGGACAGTCTTGTAAACTAGCGTTTGTAATGGAGAATTAACATTCATGACGTGGCAAATTATGAAATCTCCAAATGTAGCGCACAATTCTTCTTCTTTAATGGGATAATAATGGAGCTGCTTTGCTGATGATACTGATGGAGTTATTGCAAACAGGCTTTTTTTTTTCTAGTGATATCAAGAACAATATTATTATGCTTTTTTTTTTTTGGGCAAGTTACCACAACACCATTATCCTGTAGTTTTTTAAGATCAAAGATACAACTATGTTGGTGTCCCTTGTTAATTTTACATTGTATTTTTTTTAAATGTAACTGCCTACTCCCAAACTGTCATTTGAAGTAAAACACATAGCCAAGTATTATTCTCCACATTTTTTTTATTGTGCATTAAAAAAATTAAAAAAATAAAATTAGACATGCTATCTGCCAATAGAACTTAACCAAAAAGTGCATTTGATGCATCCAAAAATATAGAAAATATACCAAATCAAATCATTATTCAACAAAAAAAATAATGTAAAAGCAATAACTCCAAGGCCAATAATAAATAACACGTTATCTCCTCCGATTCCGCAACATGTCTGGTTGACGAACGGCCGTTCAGAAACGAACTGAAAAGCACGAAATGAAAAGCGCTAAATGAAAAACGTGAAAAGAAAAGCGCGAATCAACCCTCACCAAACTTCTACTAACACTAAATTAGCAGAAGGAGCCCAAAGGGTGGTGCTAAAGAGCTGAAAAACCACGTAGTACGTCTAGTACGTCACTATGTTCCTAATTGTTGGCCAACATTTGTGTGACCGTGTGTATGCAAGACAAGTTTGAGCCAATGCCCTTCAGACAAAATTCCATGGTTTTGTTGGCCAACAATCCGATCGTGTGTACGAGGCATTAGTCTGCAGGGTTCAATATTGAGTTGACCCACCCTTTGCAGCTATACCAACTTCAACTCTTCTGGAAAGGCTGTCCACAAGGTTTAGGAGTGTGTCTATGGGAATGTTTGACCATTGTTCCAAAAGCGCATTTGTGAATGAGAAGGCCTGGATGTGGATGAGAAGGCCTGGCTCACAGTCTCCGTTTTAATTCATCCCAAAGGTGTTCTATCAGGTTGAGGTCAGGGCTCTGTGCAGGCCAGTCAAGTTCCTCCACCCAGAACTCGCTTATACATGTCTTTATGGATCACTGGTCCAAATCATTTGGTGGAGGGGGGGATTATGGTGTTGGGTTGTTTTTTAGGGGTTGGACTTGGCCCCTTTGTTCCAGTAAAGGGAACTCTTAAGGCGTCAGCATACCAAGACATTTCGGACAATTTCATGCTCCCAACTTTGTGGGAACAGTTTGGGGATAGCCCCTTCCTGTTCCAACATGACTGCACACCAGTGCACAAACAAAGTCCATAAAGACATGGCTCTCCACGTTGACTGTTCACTGACTGGTTTATCCTTCACTGGTCCCTCCCCTCATGTCCTAGTTTAAAAGCTCCTCTAACCATTTTCTCCCCCAACAGAGCTCCCCCATTTAGGTGTAGTCTGTCCCTACTTTAGAGCCAGTAGCCAGCCAAAAGGTCATAAGGTCATCCCAGTTCTCTTTGAACCCAAAGCCCTCCTTCTTCTTGTCATTTTTTATTCATGCCCCAAAGTTCCACTTTAAAAATAGTTTCAGGGACTTAGGGTTTAAGATAGAGTTTAAGAAAAGGTAATATTTTCACAAGTACTTCCTGTGGCAAAAGTCATGCCAGAGAGACATCACGATCTTCAAGAGCTAAACAAGTTACCTAAGAAGGAGGGCTTTGGGTTCAAAGAGAACTGGGATGACCTTATGACCTTTTGGCTGGCTACTGGCTCTAAAGTAGGGACAGACTACACCTAAATGGGGGAGCTCTGTTGGGGGAGAAAATGGTTAGAGGAGCTTTTGTTCCTTTTAATAAAAGTGGGCTATCATGCCTTTAAATTAAAGTTCCTGTTCACTGTGAACTTACTGAAAAGGCATCTACCACTGAGCTAGACATCCCCCAATGTCACAATATATACACTGTATTCAGTTTAGCTAGATCTGTTCCTGTTATTCTCTTCCTACTGACAGGCAGGCAGGTGTTTTTACAGTATTTGCAGCTACCTGAAGAAAATTGGTGTTCTTCTGATCCTATTAGTACCGCAGGCAGCTGCAGTATTTACAAGTTAGAGTAGTGCGTCCTCTGCACAGTGTGCACCTTAAGCTACCTGAAGAAAATTGGTGGTGTTCTGATCCTATTAGTACCGCAGGCAGCTGCAGTATTTACAAGTTAGTGTAGTGCGTCCTCTGCACAGTGTGCACCTAAAGCTACCTGAAGAAAATTGGTGGTGTTCTTCTGATCCTATTAGTACCGCAGGCAGCTGCAGTATTTACAAGTAAGTGTAGTGCGTCCTCTGCACAGTGTGCACCTAAAGCTACCTGAAGAAAATTGCTGTTGTTCTGCTCCTAATAATACCACAAGCAGACAGCTACAGTATTTGCAGTTAATGTACTGTGTCCTCTACACAGTGTGCACCTAAAGCTACCTGAAGACAATTGCTGTTGTTCTGATCCTATTAATACCACAGGCAGGAAGCTACAGTATTTACAGTTAGTGTACTGTGTCCTCTGCACAGTGTGCACCTAAAGCTACCTGAAGAAAATTGGTGGTGTTCTTCTAAACCTATTAGTACCACAGGCTGGCAGCTGCAGTATTTACAGTTAGTGTACTGCGTCCTCTGCACAGTGTACACCTAAAGCTACCTGAAGACAATTGCTGTTGTTCTGCCCCTATTAATACCACAGGCAGGCAGCTACAGTATTTACAGTTAGTGTACTGTGTGCTCTGCACAGTGTGCACCTAAAGCTACCTGAAGAAAATTGGTGGTGTTCTTCTGATCCTATTAGTACCACAGGCAGGCAGTTGATTCTGCTAGCTGCAGGTTCAGTATATATATATATATATATATATATATATATATACATCCCAGCTTTGTGTAGCTACATCTCACTGCAGGCCATTAGTATGTCTGGAAGGCCAACAAGGAGAGGCAGACAGTCACAAGCCAATAAGAGGGCAAGCAGGCTCTGTGTCTAGAGGCAACAGTGCTGGTCATGGAGACGGTGCATCCTCATCAGCACGTTGCCGTGGGACATGCTTGTCCTTTTTTTTCGGCAGCTGGCCGTGTTCAGCTGCAACATGCGGAAGACTTGGTAAAGTGGATGACCAAGCCGTCCTCATCCTCCTCATCCTCCCCCACCCAGGCTCAGGGTACTTTGTCTGGCAAAGCAGCTGCCAACGCGGCCTCTTCCCTCGGCTCAATGGCATCAGTCACACCTTCCCTAGCCCCACCATGTCCTCCTAAAGGAGTCCCCCGAACTGTTTGACCACAGTGTTGGGTACATGCTCCAGGAGGATGCCCAGCATTTTGAAGGCTCCGATGATGGTACCCAGCTAGAGGAAGGCAGTAACGTGAGCCCAGAGAGAGGTGGTGCTCAAGAAGGACAGCAATCTGGCAGTCATGTTCCCCCAGCTGCAGCATACTGCCAGCTTTGCTTCAGTGATGAGAAGGGAGGGGATGATGAGGTCACTGACTCCTTGTGGGTGCCTGATAGGAGAGAGGAGGAGGAGGAGGCACATCTCCAATGAGGCAGGATGCCCTCCAGGGGCCAGCTTAAGGGCAGCACACCGACTGCATCACACCGCAGAGCTCCGCATGTGCAGGGCGCTGCTGTCTCTGTGCGTTATTCCAAAAGTTCTTTGGTGTGGGCCTTTTTTGAGACAAGTGCATCAGATCCCACCGCTGCTATTTGCAACATATGTCTCAAGCGTATCTCGCGAGGCCAAAACATCACACACTTGGGCACCACATGCTTGACCAGACATATGTTGACCTGCCATGCAGTTCGTTGGCAAGCGTACCTAAAAGACCCACACCAAAGAACAAAGCGGACCTCTCCTTGCTCCTCATCAGCTGGGATCTCCAACCCCACAATACCTTCAGTCCTCTCTGAAACCTGCACTGAGAGGAATGAAGGTGTAAAATTAGGTGTGTCACAGCCAAGTACTTGCGGGCAATCTGCTATCTGTACACCGATGTCAGATTGTACCAGGCAAATTTCCCTGTCCCAGCTGCTGAACCGCCGAAAGAAGTTCGCTCCCAGCCATCCACATGCCCAGCGGTTGAATGCTAGCTTGGCTAAACTGCTAGCACTTCAACTGCTACCTTTTCAGTTGGTAGACTCTGCCCCCTTCCGTGAGTTTGTGGAATGTGCAGTTCCTCAGTGGCAGGTTCCCAAACGCCACTTTTTCTCATGGAAGGTGATTCCGGCTCTCTGCCGACATGTGGAAGGCAATGTCTTGGCCTCGGTGGACAGGGCGGTCAGCAGTAAAGTGCATATTACCGCTGACTCATGGTCCAGCAGGCATGGACAGGGACGTTACCTATCTTTCACCATGCACTGGGTGACTCTTCTGGCAACATGGAAGGATGCAGGACAGGGTGCAGTAGTGTTGGAGGTTGTTCCACCACCACGCCTTCAAAATTCTACTAGTGGTGATTCTGCCTCACCTCTCTCCTCCACCCCCTCCTCTTCTTCTTCCTCCATGGCCTCTTCCTGTGCTGATTTGTCCTCGGAACCAGCGGTGCTCCATAGGCATTCAAGGGGCTACGCAAGCATGCAGGCAAAAAGATGCCATGCAAGGTTTGAGCTGGTGTGCTTGGGGGACAGGAGCCACACTGGGGCAGAGATTCTGTCAGCTCTGCAGGGGCAGGTTCAGAGGTGGTTGATGCTTAAGGCAGGTATGGTGGTTTGTGTCAATGGCACCAACTTCCTCTCTGCCCTCCGACAGGGACAACTGACCCATGTGCCCTGTTTGGCTCACGTTCTTAACTTGGTGGTGGTGGTTCTTGGGTAGGTACCCGGGCTTACAGGATGTCCTGAGGCATGCCAGGAAAGTCTGTGTGCATTTCTGCAGGTCATATAATGCCAGTGCTCGGCCGGCTGACCTCCAAAAGGAATTTAACCTGCCCAAGAACCGCCTAATCTGTGACATGCCCACCAGGTGGAACTCAACATTGGCCATGCTGCAGCGGCTGCACACACAGCAGAGGGCCATCAATGAGTACCTATGCAACTATGGCACCAGGACAGGGTCATGGGACCTTGTTTTTTTTCCCCATGCCAGTGGGCTATGATCAGGGATGCATGCACTGTTCTGTCACAAATTGAGGAGGTCACGAGGATGGTGAGCAGTGACAGTGCATGCATCAGTGACACTGTCCCTCTTGTCCACCTGTTGGAGCACACACTGCGTGGAATAATGGACAGGGCACTTGAGGCAGAACAGAGGGAGGAAGAGGAAGACTTCCTTACCTCTCAAGGCCCCCTTTTTTCCAGACAGTGTTCCTGCGTGCCCACCGATCACACAGGAAGAGGACGAGGAGGAGGATTGTGTCAGCATGGAGGTGGGGCCTGGCACTCAGCATCAGCAGCAGTTTTCAAGGGATCATTTACAGTCCGAAGAAACCCATGGACTTGTACATGGCTGGGAGGAGGTGGCTGCGGATCATGTCGTCCTTAGTGACCCAGAGGACTCTGGACCGAATGCCTCAGCAAACCTACGCTGCATGGCCTCCCTTATCCTGCAAAGCCTGCGGAAGGATCCTCGTATTTGTGGCATCAAGGGGAGGGATGATTACTGGCTGGCAACCCTCCTTGATCCACATTACAAGGGTAAGGTTGTGGACCTTATCTTGCCATTGCAGAGGGAGCAGAGGATGAAACATCTTCGGGAGGCCTTACAGAAAGGTTTGTGCAACGCGTTTCCAGAGCCTGGAAGGTTACAATTTCCTGGTCCTCCTGGACAACGTGTTGCTGAGGCTTCGGTCAGTCACAGAAGGAGCGGTGGAGAAGGTGGCCGTCTGACTGATGCGTTCAGACAATTTTTTAGTCCACAGCCCAAAGGTCTGATCAGTTCAAACAACCATCGCCAGCGTCTGATTCACATGGTGCAGGATTACCTACGGGCAAGATCAGACTTAGACACCTTTCCCACCGAAAATCCTCTGGGTTACTGGGTCTTGAGAATGGATCACTGGCCAAAGCTTGCACAGTATGCAATTGAGCTACTGGCCTGTCCTGCATCCAGCTTTCTTTCGGAACGCACATTCAGTGCTGCTGGAGGCTTTGTAACCGATCACAGGGTGCGCCTGTCCACCGATTCGGTCGATCGACTGATCTTCATAAAAATGAATCAGTCTTGGATCACCACCAGCTACCAAGCACCTGATGCTGATGTAACCGAATACATTTTTTAAAATGTCAGATCCCTTCAAGGACTGCCTATGCTGATGCTGAGTGACTATCCTGTTATACTGAGTAATTATCCCCTTCCTCCTCAATTTTCATGCTAATAGCTTGTAAGAAAATTGTTGGTTCTGGGCACCGCCACCACTGGCCAAGGCCCAATTTTTCAGCCCTTGTTTAACAGGGGCATATAATTACAATTTTTGATGCAATACTTTGCAGCAGGGCTCATTCCTGCGCTCCAACTATAGCATCTGTGAGGGGTTGCAGTGTTGTGGCAATTTTTCTGCCCCTGTTTAACAGGGGCATGTAATTACAATTTTTGATGCAATACTTTGCAGTAGGGCTCATTCCTGCGCTCCAACTATAGCATCTGTGAGGGGTTGCAGTGTTGTGGCAATTTTTCTGCCCCTGTTTAACAGGGGCATGTAATTACAATTTTTGATGCAATACTTTGCAGCAGGGCTCATTCCTGCGCTCCAACTATAGCATCTGTGAGGGGTTGCAGTGTTGTGGCACCAGTGCCTAAGGCCCAATTTTTCTGCCCCTGTTAAACAGGGACATGTAATTACAATTCTTGATCTCATATTTCACAGCAGGGCCCATTCCTGCGCCCACCAAGAGTAACTGTGAGGGCTTACAGTGTTGTGGCAACACCACCACCAAAGGCCCAATTTTTATGCCCCTGTTCAACAGGTGCATGTAATTACAATTCTTGATATAATATTTCACAGCAGGGCCCGTTCCAGTGCCCACCAAGAGTAACTGTGAGGACTTACAGTGTTGTGGCACCACCACCACAGGCCCAATTTTTCTACCACTGTTCAACAATGGCATGTAATTACAATTCTTGATCTAATATTTCACAGCAGGGCCCGTTCCTGCGCCCATCAAGAGTAACTGTGAGGGCTTACAGTATTGTGGCAACACCAACACCTAAAGGCCCCAATTTCTTCAGAGTATATAGGGCAGGCCCCTACTTTCAAACATCCAACTTACAAATGACTCCTACTTGCAAACGGAAGGAGACAACAGGAAGTGAGATGAAATCTACCCCTAGGAAGGCAAATTCTCTTCTGTAAGAGATAATATGGGAAAAACGTGTCTCCTCTTCACTGATGCTTTATCACCAATCCTTGTTTCACTAAAAACCCCAAATTTTCAAAAAACATTTGTCATTGGGACAGAAAGTGAGGTGAGATCTTCTGAAGAGGTGCACAGATAGCAAAACAAATGTTACAGGGTTGATAACCCTTCCCTATGTTTTCCAAAAAGCTTAAAAATTGATTTTTTGGCTGGAGCTACACTTTAAAAATGTACCAGTTCAAAATTACAAACAGATTCTACTTAACAAACAAACCTACAGCCCCTGTCTTGTTTGCACCGCCTGTATACTGCTGTTCAGAGTATATAGGGCCTGGGGGCCCCACGCCTTTCCTTTTTTCAATTTGGGTGCGGGGTTCCCCTTAATATCCATAAAAGACCCAAAATGCCTGGTAATGGACTGGGGGGTGGGGGGTACCCATGTCGTTTGTCTCACTGGTTTTCATCCATATTGCCGGGACCCGACATTACATTAAAGCCGCAAGCAGTTTTAATTGACTTTTATTCCTTTAAAAATGTCATTTTGTGCAGGGACTGTTCTAAGCACGGGAAACACGCGCCACTCTACAGGCATACTATAGACACCCCCCAGGTACGATATTTAAAAGAATATTTCACTTTTTTTTTCACTTTAAGCATCAATAAAATCACTGCTCTCGAAAAAACGTCAGTTTTTAAAACTTTTTTTTAGGACAATAATTTGCATATTAGCCTTTAAAATTAGCACTTTTGATTTCAAACGTTCGAGTCCCATAGACGTTAATGGGGTTCTAAAGTTCGCACAAACTTTCGGTCCGTTCGCAGGTTCCGGTGCGAACCAAACCGGGGGGGGCGTTCGTCTCATCCCTACCCCAGATCATCATGCCTACTCATCCATGTTTGATGGTTTGAGTTACACGTTGAGAAACTATCTGTTAGCCAACTCATTGATGTACAAACACTATAAATCCATAAATGAAAGTGCAGCGCTGACAAAAACTAACATAGCCATAACCTCACACTTAACACACACCTTATGTATAAATATAAACACAGAAACATAACAGAATTATTTGATGCTCATTGGCATTTGTGTGTGGAGTGACACAATCACTTTAATAGACTTTTAACATATGAGAGATCTTTGTTTATTTCTTCATGACATATGAATATTTTTTTATATGTTTCTATGTTTTTATATACACAGTGTGTTAAATGTGAGGTTATGTCTATATTAGTTTTTGTCAGCACGGCAGTATTTCATTTAAAGATTGGTGTCATATTGGTGTCAGCAGCAGTACACAAAAAAGTTATTTGTGGTTTTCTAATTTTATTTTATTATTTTTTCATTGTTTTTTAATTTTCCAATTTGAGTAGTTTTTGGCTGCACAGGAGGATTATAATTTGTGATGTACAAACACTGTTATAGTTCCCCTGGAAAATAATGCAGGCTCACTCAAGGTGTGGGGTCTAAGGCACAGTTGTCCTTCAACAGAGCTCCTGTAGGTAGAGATGAGCCAAGGGCCATCAAGCTTGCCCCCCCCCCCCCCCACCAAAGAGGATAGAAGGAACAAAATAGCTTCAATGTAGAGACTGTACACTAGGCAGCAGTAAAAGGTCTTGACAGGTGGCAAATGAAAGAGTAACCAGGTCCAGGCAGGGGCCAAAGGTAGGCGACAATCAGGATAGCAGTCAGGTCAATCTTGGTTAACTATGTTCAGGCAATTTCAATCTCACAGGTATGTATTACAGCTCTATGCACAAGGATAACTGGCAATAAGACACAGCAGTAGTCTCTTCAAAGGCCAAAGCCTAAATACTCTTTTGGTCAGTTGACACACCCAGTGTCCAGTGAACTCTGGAAGTCCTAGCAAGGATTCTCCAAGAGCAATGAGAAGTCCTGCCAGGGGTTTTGTGAGTATCATTGGAAGTCCTGGAAGGGTTTCTGCAAGTACCTTCAGAAGTCCTGGCGGGTATTCTGCAGGTACCACTGGAAATTCTAGCAGGGATCCTGTGAGTACGATTGTAAGTCTTGGCAGGGATTCTGAGAGCAACGTAGCAAAAAACCTGCATGATGTACCGAAAAATTACATTTTGATTTGTAGGTCCATAAGACCTTTTTCCAGTCTTCAGTAGTATACTGGCAGTGGTCCCTGACCTAGGCAAGCCTTTTTCTTATTTTACCAGTTTAGCAATGACTTTCTTACTGCCACTTGATCTTTTAAACCTACAGGTAAAAGTGTTTTTTTCATAGTTGTTTCAGCTACAGTTAAGCTGGGCTTAAAGCTCTTTTCCAATGTGGTACCTGTTATACAAGCTGTTTGTTGTCAGGTAGAGGGTATAGTACCCTTTCAGAGACACCACTCCCCTGTTGATGTAGTTGGTGGAGTTATATTCACCCCGCCCAACACAACGTATGTCTGTGATCTGTAAGAGAGAGAGTCCTGCAAGGGACAGAAATGGCAGAAAGTGTGAGATGTGAACTCATGCTAGGGGAACTCACAAGGGAGAAGGAAAGGAAATCAGTTACACCTGATCTGCAGGTCTGTAGCCGAAGGTATGCAAGGCCTTCAGGGCTTGGACATGCAAGGCCTTCAGGGCTTGGACATGGAGAGACAGACAACTTGTGTGAGAACCAACTTTTGGGGCACTCTGGAGAGTTTACTGAGGATGATGGCTGGACTCTATTGTTATATGTTTATTATACTGAAGTGCTATGGAATGTGACTAATGTGCAAGAGGAAGATGTAAGCTGTAGTACTAAGAACGTTCAACAGTAAAGTGTTAAAAATCCCTCTGTGTGTGGACAATCTTTATACTAGGAGAATGAACCTGAAACCAGGCTTTTTGCTTTCCAGGAAGCAGATGTGACTGTAGCGTTACCCCGTAGGTATCTCCCACCCTGCACAGCCAGGCACATGAATTTTCCGCTCCCTCTGGCGACAAGAAGCAGTCCTTGCGGCTATGTTTTGTTTTTTTATTTTGGGGGATTACACTTGGATGGGGGAAGGGTTGTTATGGGATGTTCACTTGATCAACAGAGAATTCTTCAGGGACACAAACTATATAAATCCACTTGCTTGTAAAACTACTTGTCCCAGGACCGGCTAGCACTGACAGTTTTATCCAACACAGACTCAGTCAGATCCAAGTCAATGCCCTTTGCAGGCAGGGACCGCTGGCCCCTTTTAGTAGTGTAGCAAAAAAATATGTCTTTTTTGCTAGCTGTCCTATTCCTGTGGCTACTGCTCCCAGTACCACCTCTTCAGGCACTGCCAGCCCGCCTTGCTGCAGCTGCCCCTTTCACTAGCTGGCTACTTCTCCACAGTCCTCCCAGACTGACTCTGCATCCACCCCAGACTGCTTGTACCCAGTCCCTTCAGGCATGCCTCTCAGTCCTCTGACTGTAACACTCACCAGCCCTTGTGGCTGTCTTCCTTCCTGGAGCTTTGCCCGGCAGAGTCCTCCTGCTGTTCTCTCCTTGCTCCCGTGCCTACTGGTCAGCATCCCTCTGTGTGTCATGAGAAGGGGTTCACACACCCCAGACTGGTAGGCTACTCTTAAAGGCTTTTAACAGCGAACACTCCATCTTCCACCCAAACTTCACTGCCCCAGCTGGGCTGAGTATTTGAGGGGGCCTGCCCCCTGCCAACCCATCTGTTGGGAATTGGTCAGGGCCCTCAGAATACTCCAGACAGCTCTTCCAAGATCCCTCCCAACTGCTCCTGGAATCTTCTCCAAGTTTCCAGCAAGCAGGGGGAGTCACCAGAGATGCTGCTGCTAAGTCATCCAGCCTGCCTGATTCACTCAATCCTGACCCAGAAAAACACACAGGCTTGGCTGGCAGCCAAGCCTGAATTTACCTACACTAACAAAAAGGCCTTCAGGGCTTGGACATGGAGAGACAGACAACTTGTGTGAGAACCAACTTTTGGGGCACTCTGGAGAGTTTACTGAGGATGATGGCTGGACTCTATTGTTATATGTTTATTATACTGAAGTGCTATGGAATGTGACTAATGTGCAAGAGGAAGATGTAAGCTGTAGTACTAAGAACGTTCAACAGTAAAGTGTTAAAAATCCCTCTGTGTGTGGACAATCTTTATACTAGGAGAATGAACCTGAAACCAGGCTTTTTGCTTTCCAGGAAGCAGATGTGACTGTAGCGTTACCCCGTAGGTATCTCCCACCCTGCACAGCCAGGCACATGAATTTTCCGCTCCCTCTGGTGACAAGAAGCAGTCCTTGCGGCTATGTTTTGTTTTTTTATTTTGGGGGATTACACTTGGATGGGGGAAGGGTTGTTATGGGATGTTCACTTGATCAACAGAGAATTCTTCAGGGACACAAACTATATACATCCACTTGCTTGTAAAACTACATGTCCCAGGACCGGCTAGCACTGACAGTTTTATCCAACACAGACTCAGTCAGATCCAAGTCAATGCCCTTTGCAGGCAGGGACCGCTGGCCCCTTTTAGTAGTGTAGCAAAAAAAGATGTCTTTTTTGCTAGCTGTCCTATTCCTGTGGCTACTGCTCCCAGTACCACCTCTTCAGGCACTGCCAGCCCGCCTTGCTGCAGCTGCCCCTTTCACTAGCTGGCTACTTCTCCACAGTCCTCCCAGACTGACTCTGCATCCACCCCAGACTGCTTGTACCCAGTCCCTTCAGGCATGCCTCTCAGTCCTCTGACTGTAACACTCACCAGCCCTTGTGGCTGTCTTCCTTCCTGGAGCTTTGCCCGGCAGTGTCCTCCTGCTGTTCTCTCCTTGCTCCCGTGCCTACTGGTCAGCATCCCTCTGTGTGTCATGAGAAGGGGTTCACACACCCCAGACTGGTAGGCTACTCTTAAAGGCTTTTAACAGCGAACACTCCATCTTCCACCCAAACTTCACTGCCCCAGCTGGGCTGAGTATTTGAGGGGGCCTGCCCCCTGCCAACCCATCTGTTGTGAATTGGTCAGGGCCCTCAGAATACTCCAGACAGCTCCTCCAAGATCCCTCCCAACTGCTCCTGGAATCTTCTCCAAGTTTCCAGCAAGCAGGGGGAGTCACCAGAGATGCTGCTGCTAAGTCATCCAGCCTGCCTGATTCACTCAATCCTGACCCAGAAAAACACACAGGCTTGGCTGGCAGCCAAGCCTGAATTTACCTACACTAACAAAAATCCTAATATTAGCACTATAGCCACACTAGGGGGTGCTACATGGCATTACCATAAGCGCAGTCCTACATGTTTTGTCATCAGAGTGTGATGTCCTGATGATGAAATGCGTAGGATGGAGACTTCCAGTGACAACACTTCCACTTCCTGAAACACACGCTTTTAAAGCAAAAAGCGCCAGTTTCAGTTTCAATTCCTGGTTGTTAGTTTGTCCACCTCCTCCCACCTTCAAACCCTTTCCTATTGGTCAATGAGGTATGAGGGTCAATAAGAATGTTAATATATAGCTTTCTAGTCTATTTAAACAGAGAAAATTGAGTACTGTCCGTGATACTTTTTTTATTTGCACTAACATACAATTTTTCAGGACAAGCTTTCGGGGTACGTCCCCTTCTTCAAGGTCCAAGCAGTACTGATTCACAAATTTTTAAGGAGCATGTTAAAGAAGAAGAAAAAAGAGAAAACCAAACACATACAAATCAATGGTAATAAAGATAGCAGCAGAATTAGTGAGATAAGACAGAGGGAGAGATACTAGTCACAGAGGGGTCGTAAAACTTTAGCATAATGTGTAAGGAAACCAATATCTAAATTCAGGCCGTTATTTTTCGTGTCAAAAAGAAGTATCATTCTTAGTTCAAACGTTTTCCTTTCCTGGATAGTTCTGAAATTCCCTTGAAGAACTAAAACATTGAGGTCTTCTATAGTGTGGTCCGGTTGTGAGAAATGATGTCCCACAGGTGTGCATAAACTGTCTTCTTTATGTTCTTTGATGGTATGTCTGTGCAAATTCATCCTCGCTTGCAACTTCTGTCCTGTTTCACCAACATAAGATCCTTTGCTGCACCTTTTGCATTGGATGAGGTACACAACATTACTGGAGGTACAGCTGTAAGATCCCATGATATTGAAGGTCCCATTTGTGTGTGTAACACTTTTGGATAGATTGATCTGGTTGCATAGTTTGCAGCGTTTTTTATTGCAGGGTTTGCTTCCATTATTTGTGACTTCATAATCAGAGTGAAGTTTCCTGCTGATTAGTTTGTGTCTGAGGTTGGGTGGTTGTCTGAAAGCCAATAATGGGGGTTGTTGGAATATTCCTTTCAGAGTTTCATCCTCTGTTATAATGGGTTTTAAATCTTTGATTATCTTTTTGATCCCTTCAAGTGCTGGGTTGTATGTGGTGACTAGAGATACTCGGTTATTTGTTTTTTTCTCTGTGTATTGGAGGAGATTTTCTCTTCGGGTTTTCAAGGCTGTGTTTATGCTGTTGTTGATGGTTTTGTCTTTGTAACCTTTCTTATGGAAGGAGTCTGCCAGTGTTCTGAGATGTTTATCTCTGTCTTCTGGGTCTGAACAAATTCGGTGGTACCTGATGGCCTGGCTGTGTATGATGGCCCGTTTAGTGTGTTGGGGGTGAAAACTGGAACTATGAAGATAGCTACATCGGTCAGTAGGTTTTGTGTATATCGACGTGTGAAGCTTGTCATCCCTGATGTATACTGTAGTGTCCAGGAAGTTGACATGTGTTTTCGAATAGTCCATTTTTAGTTTGATAGATGGGTGAAAAGTGTTGATTAATGAGAAGAATTGGTTTAGATTTTCTTCACCTTCAGTCCATATCATCAATATATCATCAATATAGCGATAATATCTGTATGGCTTTTGTTGTATGCTGTTCAGGAATTTGTCCTCCAGGTCAGCCATAAATAAGTTTGCATATTGGGGTGCCATTTTGCTTCCCATAGCAGTACCCATACACTGGAGATAGATGTCATTATTGAAAGTGAAGTAGTTGTGTGTAAGAATGAATTCAATGAGCTGTGTCACATCCTCAGCCGTGTATTTGTGGTTTGGTGAGGATGATAAGAATCTGTGACATGCCGCCAACCCATCCTTGTGAGGGATGTTACTGTACAGAGATTCTACATCCATAGTGACTAGAAGTGTATTTGGTGGTAATTGTTGTATATTGTTAAACTTGTTCAGAAAATCAGTGGTGTCTTGCAGGAAACTCGCAGTGTTCATGACTAAAGGTTTTAATATGTTTTCTACAAGGCCTGAGATATGTTCGGTAAGTGTATTCATACCTGTTATAATGGGTCTGCCTGGATTTCCTGGCTTGTGAATCTTGGGCATAATGTAGAAGTCTCCAATTTCTGGATTATCCGGAATCGCATTGATGAGTTCTGAATGTAGGTGGTTGGTATTGTCGCAATGAGACCTTTTAATTGCTTAGTAAAATCCTGTCTATTTAAAAGAAGATTCTGGTCTTAAAGTTGGGCTCCAGGCAGACATCAGGCAGACATAAAAGACAAAAATGAATGAAGGTTTATAGTTAATATTACATCATTTTATGTACTACATAAAAATATCATTTTTTAGGAATACATTCTTTCATGTACACATTACAGGAGACCTGTATATGTTACTGAACTGCAACAGAGAAAAATCCAAAACTGTTTCTTGCCTGAATACAGGGCTGTACTATGTGACTTTGTAAATGTCAGAAATATGAAAATTTTGACAGGCAAAAACAGTTCCTTTATACGTATGTATTTTATGTGCATTTTTGTGTGTTTTCAGCTGAAGTTCAGTTTTCAAACAAAAACCTGCTGGGACCTTTAATATAAGTACAGGCTAGTGAGAATGGTGGAGGGGGAAGGGGGCAGGTGAAAGCAAAGCTGTTTGTTATCCAATATGAGCAATGCAGAAGTTTGGTTTAATTTCATGGGTTAGAGTGGAGGTTGGTAAACAATCGATCGTGATCGACCCCCCCCCCAGCCTTCGCCATTCTCGTGCACTGCAGAGTGGAGAGTGGGAGGCAGAATAGTGCTGGATGGAGGGCAGAGGCGGGAGCTGCCTAAGTGATTGGTTGCTAGGTGGTCCTAGTAACCAATCACTAGCTTGTTATGAAATGCTAACTCCCGCAGCTCCTGCTTTCCACCCTATGCTGTCTCCTGATCTCCGTTCTGCTGTACACTTGCTGGCAGGTAGGAATTGCTACCTACACAGTGCTGTGTGTATGTGAGGGAAGGTGACATGAAGGAAACAGAGGAGACACTGTTTTCAGGGGGACAGAGGACACTACTTTGGGGGATGGGAAGGCAGAGGACACTGTTTTCAGGGGGCAGAGGAAACTTTGTGAGGGGCAGAGGACACTGTTATGGTGGGTAGAGGACATTACAGTGGGGGGGGGGATGTGAAGGGGAGCAGAGGACACTGTTTCAGGGGGGATATAGGACACTACAATGGAGGGATAGATGTGAAGGGGGCAGAGGACATTGCTTTGGAGAGGACACTACTGTGGGAGGAGGGGGGCAGAGAACACCACTATGGGGGGCAGAGGACACTACAGTGGGGGGTGATGTGAAGGGGCAGAGGACACTGTGTTGGGGGGTACAGAATACTAAGTCTATGTCTTTTTATTGGGACCTCCTTGATTAGCTTTCCTAATGTTGTCCAGGTAGATCTCAACCCCTGGTTGCCTACCCCTGGGTTAGAGTAACAGTTCTCCTAAAGCTAAGCTATGGGTACAGAAACTTTAATTTAACCACCTACCGACCAGCTCACACAGATATGCTGCGGCATATACGTCGGTCCGTGCAAGGAGGATAGCGGGCGCGCGCCACGGGAGCGTGCCTGGGGGTACTGCAGATTCTATGTCTGCCGGCGACCCGTGATCGTGGTGATGTAAACAAGGCGATTCCCCATTCTGCCAGATGACATGACAGAGATCTGCTGTTCCCAGTGATTGGGAACAGTGATCTCTGTCCTGTTCCAGTAAGCCCATCCCCCTACAGTTAGAACACGCTGAGGGAACACACTTAACCACTTGATCGCCCCCTATTGTTAATCGCTTCCCTGCCAGTGTCATTTTTACATTGATCAGTGCATTTTTATAGCACTGATCAATGTAATAATGTCACTGGTCCCCAAAAAGTGTAATTTGGGGTCAGATTTGTCCACTGCATTGTCGCAGGTTCACTAAAAATCGCAAATCGCCGCCATTACCACTAAAAGCAACAAAAAAAAAATAAAAGTTCCTAAATCTATCCCGTAGTTTGTAGACGCAATAACTTTTGCGAAAACCAATCAATATATATATCGGCCTAAACTGATAAAAAAAATACTTTTTTTATATATTTTTTTGGATATGTATTATAGCAGCAAACCTTGTTGGTCTTTTTTTGTTTATAGCGCAAAAAATAAAAACCGCAGAGGTGATCAAATACCACCAAAAGAAAGCTCTATTTGTGGGTAAAAAAGGATGTAAATTTTGTTTGCCACCGCACAATTGTCAGTTAAAGCGACGCAGTGCCGTATAGCAAAAAATGGCCTGGTCATTAAGGGGGCAAACCCTTCCGGGGCTGAAGTGGTTAAATATATTCCTCAATAGCCACAAAGGATATACATCTATTTGTACGCTCCAAATGTCTTTGTAAACCCAGATTTTACCTTGTAAAAATAGTGGTGAAATCATCGCCTGTACCTGTGCAGAGAGCAGGGCTGTGAGAGTAACTCAGGTCCACCCACTGCAGGCTGCCTGCAGAAAACTACAGGAAGGTGCGGATACAGTATGCTAGGTAACTTTGTTTTAAAAATTCTATCACCCACTGTATATATCAACATAATTTACTGTAATGATGATTCTTTTACTCTGTATTTCTCTCGATATATGATATCAAGCTTTGTACCATTATTTGTACCTAATAAAAAGTTTGTAAGCAAAAAAAAGATGCCAACAGCATCTGCTACAAGGTGTGGAATGCAGCCTGGTCATCCATACCTAAAGGGAGACTTTCCAGAGGGTTGGCGTGGTCCCTGCACTTTTCCTACTTCTCCAGAACCCTTCCCTGGCTCTAAGTACTGTACCTGTCATACATATGACCTGTCCCTACCCTAGCCACTCGTAAAATTTGCGCCAAGCCCAGGAGCCAGGGCATTAAATAGGCTCTGCCCTCACCCAAGATGGCCACCGAAGTCACATGGGGCATCAGCATCCAATTGGATAGTTGTCTCCTTGTGATTGGGGAAATCATAGGCCACCGAAGTCACATGGGGCATCAGCATCCAATAGGATAGTTGTCTCCCTGTGACTGAGGAAATCATAGGCAAATCAATTTCCTTGCAACTTGTTGGACCTGCCAACAAAAAAGTGTTAATGTTTTGAAAAGCCTTGTTTCTACATATGTTTTATTACTATAGATAGACATGGGGACAGCCATATTTTACTTACATATTTTTGCTTTTCAGTGTTACACAATGGTTGCATTTTACCCAGTAGGCTAAAAAAAATAGCAGTGCTACTGCTGTGGGGCCTTGAAGTGAGAGAGGGACCCCACTGGGGAGGTTAGTGAAGCAAATTAAACATAGAAAATATGTGTGCACGTGAAGATAAGCATTCATCGCTATAATATGAAGGGTTTAGAGAGGTTGCCATTGATGCTGACTCTTTATCCTTATATAGTCTCCAGTCTAGAACAGCTGATCTACAATATTTGGATGGTGATTACATTATAACTGTCACTGACAGGTGCCACAAAGAGTGGTCACCTGGGGGCCCCCATCAAAATTTTGCCTTTGAGGTTCCATGATCTGTATTTATATTCCCACTATTACTGTTCCTACTCACATTGCAATATCCCTTTCAATTCAAAGCAATAGCATAATCTGGATTTTAAAAAATGATGTCTCAAACTTGTCATATTCTGTTTGTTTAGTGTTCCTTTTTTATTTTTCAGACGACTAACACTCTCCATAACACCTGAGCTTCAAAACTTAAATCCCACATAACTGTGTAGGCAGACACAAGCCAACATTTTTCCCCATATGTTAAGTGCAATACTAACATTTTACATTTGAATAAATTCTGTATTAAACACACACTTTGAATTATTACCACTTATGTTGTTGTTTTAATGGTTATGCTTTATACTGCATTAAAGAAAACTAGTAATTAGGCATGTTGTAGACTTGGCACGCAGCTTAGCCTGACTTACTTATAGGAAAATCCACATGATTTTGTGCCTATAGAGTTGATCCAATATGATGAGGTCTCTTACACCCACGTACATAAGACACGTTCCATGTCTTATATTTTAAATAGGCAAGTTGCACATGAAAGTAGCTAAATCTATAAACTGCAAAGAGGGAAGATAAACAGGCATATGGTCTCTAGATAAATTAATAAATTACAAAAGATGAATACAGTTCAGCCTTACAAATCGTTAAGTGCTTTTTATATATATAAATGCAACATATTTAACAATTACCTGGTACATTTTTTCTAAGGAACTACATTAAAGTTGAATTCTAAGCAATTGAAAGTTGCAGTTGAAATACATTTAAAGGGATCTATTGTACCTGCCAATCTCTAGTGCAAAGTGCAATGGTTCTTACTTACCCATAGAAAGCAAAAACAATCTGATTTGATCAGCCTATTTAAACCCACAAGCAAAATGTGTATCTATTGCAGCTTATTAGTCCTTTGTGGTGTCTTAATTTGAGAGGGACAGCAAAGGGACTCACGTCACCGTAGGTCAGCTGATACAGCCTTGGGCTACTGGAGAACACCAGGAAGTTGACTCAGTTGCCAAGACTACATGTTTCGGGGCATGACCCTTTTTCAAATTCTAAAAGACAAACCGGCAAGGCATTGCTTTATATCCACAATAATGAATGCGGCACCACCCTACACAGGGCAAGGACAGGCTGGTCAGTCATTAGTGGATAGCATGATTGGTATTAATAAACAAACACTTGGATTAAAAAGGTTAAAACATAGCAACCTCCTATGCTTAGTATCACAACAATTATACGATCAAAATAAAAGAAAACATATATGTATGTTTGTGTAAATATATATAAAGAATAGGGATGAGCCGAACACCCCCCTGTTCGGTTCGCACCAGAACATGCGAACAGGAAAAAAGTTTGTTCGAACACGCGAACACCGTTAAAGTCTATGGGACATGAACATGAATAATCAAAAGTGCTAATTTTAAAGGCTTATATGCAAGTTATTGTCATAAAAAGTGTTTGGGGACCTGGGTTCTGCCCCAGGGGACATGGATCAATGCAAAAAAAGTTTTAAAAACGGCCGTTTTTTCAGGAGCAGTGATTTTAATAATGTTTAAAGTCAAACAATAAAAGTGTAATATCCCTTTAAATTTCGTAGCTGGGGGGTGTCTATAGTATGCCTGTAAAGGGGCGCATGTTTCCCGTGTTTAGAACAGTCTGACAGCAAAATGACATTTCGAAGGAAAAAACCCATTTAAAACTACTCGCGGCTATTGCATTGCCGACAATACACATAGAAGTTCATTGATAAAAACGGCATGGGAATTCCCCACAGGAACCCCGAACCAAAAATAAAAAAATAAAAATGAAGTGGGAGTCCCCCTAAATTCCATACCAGACCCTTCAGGTCTGGTATGGATATTAAGGGGAACCCCGGCCAAAATTTAAAAAAAAAATGACGTGGGGTTCCCCCTAAATTCCATACCAGACCCTTATCCGAGCACGCAACCTGGCAGGCCACAGGAAAAGAGGGGGGGACGAGAGTGTGGCCCCCCCTTCTGAACCGTACCAGGCCACATGCCCTCAACATTGGGAGGGTGCTTTGGGGTAGCCCCCCAAAACACCTTGTCCCCATGTTGATGAAGACAAGGGCCTCATCCCCACAACCCTGGCCGGTGGTTGTGGGGGTCTGCGGGCGGGGGGCTTATCGGAATCTGGAAGCCCCCTTTAACAAGGGGACCCCCAGATCCCGCCCCCCCCCTGTGTGAAATGGTAAGGGGGTACTTACCCCTACCATTTCACTAAAAAACTGTCAAAAATGTTAAAAATGACAAGAGACAGTTTTTGACAATTCCTTTATTTAAATGCTTCTTCTTTCTTCTATCTTCCTTCATCTTCCTCTTCTGGTTCTTGTGGCTCTTCTGGTTCTTCCTCCTGCGTTCTCGTCCAGCATCTTCTCCGCGGCGTCTTCTATCTTCTTCTCCTCGGGCCGCTCCGCACCCATGGCATGGGGGGAGGCTCCCTCTCTTCTCTTCTTCTTCTCTTCTTCATTTTCTTCTCCGGGCCGCTCCGCACCCATGCTGGCATGGAGGGAGGCTCCCGCTGTGTGACGGCGTCTCCTCGTCTGACGGTTCTTAAATAACGGGGGGTGGGGCCCCCCTCTGACGCACGGTGACTTGACGGGACTTCCCTGTGACGTCACAGGGAATGCCACAGGGAAGTCCCGTCATGTCCCGTGCGTCAGAGGGGGGCGGGGTCACCGGGTGGCCCCGCCCCCCGTTATTTAAGAACCGCCAGATGAGGAGACGACGTCACACAGCGGGAGCCTCCCTCCATGCCAGCATGGATGCGGAGCGGCCCGGAGAAGAAAATGAAGAAGAGAAGAAGAGAAGAAGAGAAGAAGATGAAGAAGATGAAGAGAAGAGGGGGAGCCTCCCCCCATGCCATGGGTGCGGAGCGGCCCGAGGAGAAGAAGATAGAAGACGCCGTGGAGGAGATGCTGGACGAGAACGCCGGAGGAAGAACCAGAAGAACCAGAAGATGAAGGAAGATAGAAGAAAGAAGAAGCATTTAAATAAACGAATTGTCAAAAACTGTCTCTTGTCATTTTTAACATTTTTGACAGTTTTTTAGTGAAATGGCAGGGGTAAGTACCCCCTTACCATTTCACACAGGGGGGGGGCCGGGATCTGGGGGTCCCCTTGTTAAAGGGGGCTTCCAGATTCCGATAAGCCCCCCGCCCGCAGACCCCCACAACCACCGGCCAGGGTTGTGGGGATGAGGCCCTTGTCCTCATCAACATGGGGACAAGGTGTTTTGGGGGGCTACCCCAAAGCACCCTCCCAATGTTGAGGGCATGTGGCCTGGTACGGTTCAGGAGGGGGGGCCGCACTCTCGTCCCCCCCTCTTTTCCTGCGGCCTGCCAGGTTGCATGCTTGGATAAGGGTCTGGTATGGATTCTTTGGGGGGACCCCACGCCGTTTTTTTTTTTTTTTTGGCGCGGGGTTCCCCTTAAAATCCATACCAGACCTGAAGGGTCTGGTATGGAATTTAGGGGGAACCCCACGTCTTTTTTTTTTTTAATTTTGGCCGGGGTTCCCCTTAATATCCATACCAGACCTGAAGGGCCTGGTATGGAATTTAGGGGGACTCCCACGTCATTTTTTTTTTTTAATTTTGGTTTGGGGTTCCCCTGTGGGGAATTCCCATGCCGTTTTTATCAATGAACTTCTATGTGTATTGTCGGCAATGCAATAGCCGCGAGTAGTTTTAAATGGGTTTTTTCCTTCGAAATGTCATTTTGCTGTCAGACTGTTCTAAACACGGGAAACATGCACCCCTTTACAGGCATACTATAGACACCCCCCAGCTACAAAATTTAAAGGGATATTACACTTTTATTGTTTGACTTTGAGCATTATTAAAATCACTGCTCCTGAAAAAATGGCCGTTTTTAAAACTTTTTTTTGCATTGATCCATGTCCCCTGGGGCAGGACCCAGGTCCCCAAACACTTTTTATGACAATAACTTGCATATAAGCCTTTAAAATGAGCACTTTTGATTTCTCCCATAGACTTTTAAAGGGTGTTCTGCGGCATTCGAATTTGCCGCGAACACCCCAAATTGTTCGCTGTTCGGCGAACTTGCGAACAGCCAATGTTCGAGTCGAACATGAGTTCGACTCGAACTCGAAGCTCATCCCTAATAAAGAACATATTACAAGAAAAAAGATGAACATAATAACTTCTGACACTGATATAATTATATCATAAATCTAATAAAATCTATAAAAAGAAGAAAGGGAAGGGGAACAGGGTTTTTTTCTGGAGTCAATTGCAAAGGTAATACAACTATCACACAAGCCTATAAGATACATAAAGATGTATTAGACCATCATTATAATACAGTCTGGATTTATGGAATCTCATTGAGGCCATTTGGAGATAAAGTATTTAGCTTGTGGATCCAAAAGGTCTCACATTCACATAACACACTGCAAATCTTTTGTTAGCCGTAAGCAACCTATCAGATATACATTCAATGGGGTGCTATCATCACAAAGAAATTTTGCAAATCAGTTGGAGGCAACTCGTATCTTCATTACACGAGTTGCCACCACCCCACCTGGAAGGACAATATTCCTTCTGGCCAGTTTCACCGACTGAGGAGGAATTGTTCAAGAGTGGAGGATTATATGGCATAGAGTTGTTTGTTGAAACAAAAAGGTATAGACCAGGGCAAGAGCTAATAAAAGAGGAGTATCCAACATTTCTGAATAGCCCCCCCTCCCCCAAAAGACCTCCAACCAAAACTGAACTCTCCAAACAGAACATCACATGATTCTCCACAACATTCAATGGGGATTATCGTGCTATTGAGTCGGTGTTTTTTAAAAACAATGGCATAGCTTACAGATGGACCTGAAATTGGGACAGGCCATTTCCAATAGACCCCACATTACCTCTAGAAGGGCACGCACCCTAAAGAATATCATTGCGCCCAGTAAATTGAAGGAGGCCAGTAAGGTTAAACAGGATGATATCAGTTTATTTTTTGATAAGAGAATGGGCATCTTTAGGTGCGGGAAACGTAGATGCCTTACATGCCAGTTCATTGTGTGGGGCCAAACTACGTTTCAAGATGGGACTGGCAAAACCTACAACATCAGACAGTTTATAACTTGTTCTACAGATCATGTGATCTATGGGCTGCAATGTTTGTGCAATCTCGTATGTGGGATGTGCTATATGCCCACTGTGCAAGAGAGTCGCCGAGCAACAGATTCATCAAGGAACGGTGAGATAAGAACAGTGTCCAACATTATTTCACGTCCTGCCATGGCCGTGACACTGGTGTTTTGACAGTTTTTGCCATCCAATGTATATGTGATGGTGCGCTTACTGCTAATGAAAGATTTTCAGTGTTATGTAAATGTGAGACCTTTTAGATCTGGTTATGCCACTTCCAGTGACATAAGTCCTTCCACTGTCCAGCCACAGCTGGTGGTCTCCCATCAAAGATCTCCCTTACATCTGGGTCCCCTGAAACCTCCCTCCTGCCGCACGCCTGCATCTGGTCAATCGTGGGTAGTGCTGCACAACACCCAGTCATATTTTTCATGCTTTTAATTTGTTTGGAATAAACTTTGACCTTTTTACTGGACGCCTGGTCTGTGGTGTAATTGGGCTCCGGAATTCATCCTGCTTTGAGCCCCTTGTACACTTCTCATTCACAGATGGTTTTTATGTGTTTTCTCAGGAGTGCCTGCTGGTATTTTGTTTCTATGTTTCTTTCCACCATCTCTTTCCACCCCATATCATTCAGATGGGGAACCAGCAATCTAGTGACCAATAAGCTTGTACAGTATGTTACAAAAGTGGGTACACCCCTCACATTTTTGTAAATATTTTATTATATTTTTTTATGTGACAACACTTTTCGTGTGACAAGAAATTACACTTTGCTACAATGTAATGTAGTGAGTGTACAGTTTGTATAACAGTGTACATTTGCTGTCCCCTCAAAATAACTCAACACACAGCCATTACTGGGACCATGTCCTGTGGTCTGATGAGACCAAGATAAACTTATTTGGTTCAGATGGTGTCCAGCGTCTGTGGCGGCAACCAGGTGAGGAGTACAAAGACAAGTGTGTCTTGCCTACAGTCAAGCATGGTGGTGGGAGTTTTTAAATCATATATAGTGCAGCGCTAATTAAAAATTAAACTGAATCGATATGGATTATTATAAATGTATAACTTTAACATTTTCAGAGAGAAAGTCCATGCATGTAAACAAATAAACAGGGAGTAAGGCAGAAAGAGTCCTCAGCTCTGAACACTTGTGTTGGTAAAAATGCTTTTCAAGCTTGTGCAGATTTGTTAACACACCGCCACTGACAGAAATACAAGCCGCTCACCTTGCACAGTAGACCTACTGAGCTAACAGATACAAAGGCCTTCCCCTTACAAGGGGTTAAATAGAGGTATAGATGCTTTTCCAGAGATCCAGCTCATAAAATACATCCACTGCTTTACTGCTCCAAATTGCTCATCAGATTTCCCAATCAATGCTGTTATACACAAACCTTGTGCCATGTAAGATCAAAATAAAACATGCATAGTGCTCTCTGTATATACTCAATACATTTTATTTAAATCCAAAGGAAAACTACTCACAAGTGAAGCACTGTAATCCCAGTGCTAAGAATAAAACATTTGCTGCAAGCTGCAAGCATGTCTCACAGATACTGAGTGGAGGGTGGCTGCTGATGACGTGTTCGGGTCCTCCCGCACACGTATCGTCCTAGTGAGCGGGACTTCATCAGCAGTGTTCGGAAGCACATACAACAGCCCTATTATCAGCCACCTGATTGCTGGACATGCGCAGTAGTGATCCTAACGGTGTTGATCGCTGTACAGACATAGTGGCTAAGCTCAGTACAGCAAGTCAGTCAGAGCCCCGTCAGAAATGGACATACAGGGCAAAAACTAACCCGCAAGCTGAGCAAGCTCTGTCCCTGGCAAACACACATGAAAGGGGAAAGATCGTAACAGCACAATTATGATCGAAAATATCGAGGGGCAGGAGGCGGAGCCTAGCGGAGCAGACATGCATTGTTAGAGCTCCACACCGCTGAGGAGAGAAGAGAAGGACAAAGCGGAGCCTGCAGGCTCAAAAGGTATCCATTTGAACCTTTTTGCCCCTGGGAACAAACTGTGAAAGTTTGGGCAGGAAATATGGTACTGGGAGGAAACCGTGGCAGAAATAAAAATCACCTCACAAAGAGCTCACAGGCACTCAATGCAGCTGAAGCAGCTCCAGTCACCTCACAAGATACAGCATCAGGGCGCTCTCACAGACAGAAAATGTCACAGCAAGACTCTCCATTTGAGTCAGATACAGAACAAATCCTCTCACAAACTTCTCCACAAGCCTCCTCAGCATCCCCAGTAATATTATTACAATTTGAAAAGATGCTTCATAAGGCTTTAAAACAAACCTCAGACCAAATAACAAAAAGCCTAACCAAAGAAATAAGAGAGCTGGGAAACCGCACCGCAGCCCTAGAAATAAAAATGGATGAAATTGAAATTACAACCCAAGAAAATATAACAGAATTGGAACAATTAAAAAAAGAGAATTTAATACTTCAAACTAAGCTCGAAGATTACGAAAATAGAGCCAGACGTTCAAACTTGCGCATAAGGGGAAATACCTGAAACTGTGACAGACCTGCAATCTACTATTACTGCTCTATTACAAGAACTAAAGCCAGATATCCCTATTGAACGTTTAGAACTGGACAGAGTACACAGAGCCCTCACAGCCAAAAAGAAAGATGGACCCCCACGTGATATAATCACAAAATTTCATTATTACAGAACGAAAGAACAAATACTAATTGCTGCAAGAGAAAAAAAGGAACTTAATTTTCAAGGACACAATTATCAAATTTTTGCTGACCTATCCCAACTTACTATTACTAAAAGACGATCCATGAAACCCCAACTAATGGAACTGCAACACCACAACATTATGTATCAATGGAGCTTCCCCTTTTCAGTCAGATTTAACTACCAAGGTACAATTTACAGAAGCAGATCAGCAGATGAACTACAACAAACCCTTTTAAAATTAAATCTGACAGAACCCACAAGCAGCAACACTCCCACACGCAGAAGAATGGCATCATCTTCACCTTCAGGAAGCACCCAGAAAATTCCAGAACAAAATGGGAATCATCATTCTCACAAAAGAGGCCGTTATGCCACATCATCCATGGACCAAGAAGATTCAATGGACTGACATCCTAATTCCTGATATCTCTTCATTTATTATACTAAGAGATGGTTCTCTATAAAAAACCTATATTTATAACTGAATGTAACTGCATTCTAATAGTCACACACTGTGTGGGATCATGTTACATTCCAGTTATATTTCTTATTACTTCTGATTCATATAGCCTTAGAATATATAAGTGAAATAAGGAAATTCTTGTTCAGTTATATATTATCAGGTAATAACAATAGATTTATAACTTTTTAGGACAAATATGTTCAATAATCCAGAAGTAATGGAAGCTTTTACTTTCTTTTCTTAAAACAAATATATTATTACCTAACTAGTTCCTAGAATTATGTTTTTGTTTATTCTAATCTGAAGCAATACAACCTCAATTTTATGAGTTAACATATCTAAACAGTTGCATATGAATAAAATATGTAATTGTTTACTCTAAAAGGGTTAAAATCCCAAAATAATTTAAACTATCTTCATCAATACCAAAGTTATTAACAGTACCTTTCTTACTGAATTATTTAGCCTAGGGCAAGACTAACCATATACAACCACCCTGGAATAAATAATTTCAACAAAAACTATATTCTGCACTCCAATTAATGAAACATCATTTTGATGTCTTTTGACATAGCACTTCTCTCCTGTAAGCGGAAGATCCGTGTACCCCCATTAGCCCTCCTCATTCTCCCAACCATATTATGTGGGAGTGTGATGAAGGCACTTATTCCCCTGAGAGAGATATTTATTCTCTTTCACGGGTAAATTGTGATTACTTGCAAAAAATAATTTATACAATGTATCATCTAATCTCATATGTTTTTTGTTTACTCTTTACTCCAGAATTCACTGGTTTCTTTTCTATCTATTCATCTCTTCAGTCCACACAGGTTGATCTGCGCAGTCAGCTCTGCATAACAAAAAGTAAGTCAAAACTATTTGATCTATTGCCATGGCACCACTGAATATACTTTCCCTGAATGTTCAGGGAATAAATGTCCCTCAAAAAAGGACCAAAGCCTTCCGTACTTTCCATAACAAGAAGGCTCACATAGTATGCCTCCAAGAAACACACTTCACCAAAGATTCTACTCCAAAATATATTTCTCCTTTTTATCAACAAATTTACACGGCTTCTGCCTGTACCAAGCAAAGGGGAACTCTAATTGCATTTCACCAATCCACACCATTCACCTTATCATCAGAAATTAAAGACCCAGAAGGTAGATACCTGATACTCATGGGTTATATAATGGATACAGCAATCACAGTGATTTCCTACTACGCTCCTAACAAACAACCTACACCATTCCTCTCACATATATTACAAGTGATTAATACACACAAAATAGGAACAGTGATAATGTGTGGGGATTCGAACCAGGTCCTCCTCCCATTTCTAGATAAATCACCTTTTACACCATCCAAAATAACCTCTAGATTACCTTTTTCTCAACTTCTTTCCAAATACAATCTGGTAGATTCGTGGAGAGAAAGTAACCCAATGAAAAAGAAATTCACTTATTTCTCGCACCCTCATCAAACCTTCACCAGAATAGATCATATTTTTCTAACAATAGGAATGATACCAGAAATTATTGCATCAGATATAATTCCGATTCCGTGGTCTGACCATAATGCAGTATACACTACTATAGCCTCAGCCATACCAAAAGCGCATGACCCAACGTGGTACTTACCGGACATAATGCTCAAACACCCACTACATCAGATGGCCATTGAACAAGCTTTAAAGGAATACATATCAATCAATAATACAACAGACATCTCCCCAATAACACTGTGGGAAGCTCATAAGCCTGTCTTGCGTGGTACAATACAAAGACAAATGGCACTATTTAAACGGGAACGCAAAATCTAGCAAAAAAACTAGAACTCAATTTTAATGCAGCCTACATATTATTTCAAGATAATCCATCTCAGAGTACAAAATCTCATCTGGAAAAATCTAGATTGGAATATGATCTATTTCTCACTGAGTCAGTTGATAAATCCCTCAAACGCTCCAAACACAATTTCTACATGAATACAAACAAACCAGGTACATATTTGGCTCGGGCATTAAATTCAACTAACAAATCTTTCAAACCAATACGTTTGAAATTATCAAAAAATGTTTACACTTGTAATCCAGTTAAAATAGTCCATAAATTTCACTCACATCTCGCAACTTTATATAAAACAAACAATGAATTTAATCCTACAGAGGCTGAATCCTTCTTCTCACAAATAACCTTACCTGAGTTATCTCAGAATCAAAAAAGCAGTTTGGATGAGCCTATAACTATAGATGAAGTTGCTAACGCCATAAAAGACCTAAAACTTAACAAAAGACCAGGCCCAGACGGCTACTCGGCTTTATACTATAAAACATTCTCAGAAATACTCTCTCCCATTCTCACTGAAACGTTTAACAAACTTCTAGATGGACATTCTTTTCGGCAAGAAACACTAATGGCAATTGTTTGTATGATCCCAAAACCCCTTTCTGATGATACTTCCTGTGTGAATTATCGGCCTATCTCTCTGTTAAACCTCGATATTAAATTATTAGCAAAAATAATAGCAAAACGCCTTAATAGCATTATAGGAAAATTAATACATAGAGATCAAGTAGGCTTCATGCCAAATAGACAGGCAGGCGATAATATACGCAGGGCAGTGTTATTGGCACATATTGCTAAAAAACGGAAAATCCCTTTATGTTTTCTATCTCTCGATATTAAGAGGGCATTTGACACAGTATCCTGGCAATATATGCAATATTCATTACAAAAATGGGGTTTTGGACCCCACTTTTTAACATGGATCAAAGCATTATATAATAAACCCAAAGCCTATATAAAATATGCTGGATACAAATCTGAAGCCTTTAATATCGAAAGAAGTACCCGACAGGGTTGCCCATTATCTCCCTTATTATTTACCCTTATACTCAAACCCATGGCCCAATACATCAGAACAAACCAAACTATAACTGGCATTGAAGTAGGAGGTATTACACACAAATGTATATTTGCAGACGATATATTACTTTTTCTATCATCACCACAGGTCTCTGGTCCTAACTTAATACCAGCTCTTGATGGATTTGCAGCCCTATCCGGCCTTATGATTAATCCTAAGAAATGCCTAGTGCTTAATATTTCACTCACAAACATGGAATTGATCCCGGCTAGGGCTGCACTCCCTTTCACATGGGCAGAAAAATCAATCCCATATCTTGGAATTCATTTAACAGCATCTCATTCTGACTTATTCTCAACCAATTATCCTCCTGTATTAAGACAGATCACAAATCTAATAAAACAATGGTCGCAACTTCCTTTATCCTGGATAGGGAAGATTAATGCAATCAAAATGACTATTCTACCCAAATTGCTTTATCTATTCAGAGTCCTCCCTATTCCAATTCCTTCCTATTTTTTGAGAATAGTACAAAAAAGTGCAACTTCGTTTATATGGGGCTCTTCTAAACCACGTATACCTATACACACACTACATCTTCCCAAAAATAAAGGAGGCCTGGGATACCCTAATTTTACTAACTACTACAGAGCAGCACATTTGGCCAGTGTGTCCAAATACCATGCAAAACAGGAAATCCCATTATGGGTATTTATAGAGGCTTCAGAAAATGACCCTCTATTAATATCAAATTTATTATGGCTTGATCCTAAAGACCGCTTTAAAATTCATAATCCCATAACTAAACACTTCTTATCTCTCTGGGATAAACTAAAAACCAAATATCAGTTACAATCTCCACACAATCCTCTCCTTTCTTTTATCAGAAATCCGGCCTTTTATCCGGCATGGATCTACCCAAATTCTTTTAAAGCTTGGACAACATCAGGCATACACTAAATGACTTCATAGCATCTAAATCATTCCTTTCATTCCCATCGCTTAGAGAAAAATATGATCTACCAAACTCTGAGATATTTAGATATCTCCAAATCAAAAATTTCTATACACCATTCCTAAAGGGGGATACACCATTATCCCAATTATCCATTTTTGAATCAATCTGTACAAAAGATCCATTTGCTAAAGGTACAATTTCATCACTTTATAATCAATTATATGGAGTAGCAAATCTTAATAGACCCTCTTACGTTCAGAGGTGGGAGGAGGACCTGGGACGAACTTTAGAAGACACGGACTGGTCTAACATATGGCTCACATCTAAGTCATCTTCACCCAACATCTTAGCACTGGAGACAAATTATAAAGTCCTAACTCGCTGGTACCTTGTACCCGCTAGAGTGGCAAAATATTCACCTAATACCTCAGCTCTTTGTTTTCGAGGATGCCCAGAAATAGGCACATATTTACACATATGGTGGACGTGCCCAGTAATCCAAACCTTCTGGAAGGAAGTCTTCGTGATTGCATCTAAAATATTTAAAAAAATAATACAACCAGATCCACATTTAACTTTACTTAATCTAAAACCGGAATGGTTAACACTCTCTCAATTCAAACTTATGATCCAACTAATAACGGCTGCAAAACAAACAGTGGCCAAGGCATGGAAATCTCCTACATTGGTACTAGCAGAAACAATTCACAGAATGAATAATACAATGTCCCATGCTAAGATGGTAGCCATCGATCAAAATCAAATTCCAAAATTTGAAAAACTTTGGCATCCTTGGATAAAACAACAGTTCCTGTCAAACTTCAATGACTCTGTCCTGTTGCCGTGGTAACAGATTAAATGACTTACAGAGACACCCATTCTAAGGCTTCAAAGAGAACTAAAAAGAATAATAAACTGACGAGCGGGACAACCTTGTGGACCATACCTCTACCTTTCAACCCTTTTTCTTCTTTTTCTTTCCTTTTCTCCACCTTACGATTAAAGCTCATTATCAGAATTTATTTGACCTATATACACTCTACTTGTAAACAATATGTATAGTAGGTATAAATCATTTAAATACCTACAAAAGTAACTAAGGAAATGATATATATCTTTAATTTAGGTTTACGTAAACCCAATGTTTAATATTTGAAATTTCATTATATTTACCTATAGAAACCCTACTGTAAAACAATGAGCTTACTTTATAGATCCTTGTAAACTTACTTTATGTATCTTTATAACATTGTATACTCAATAAACTTCTTTTGACAAGGAAAATATCAGTAGTGTTCAAAATGTTACAATAAACTACACATAATAGAAAACTCACCATTGCGCAATATATAAAAGTAAAAATCATTAAAACTAAAATGTCAAACCAACCAACTTCCACTTTACAATACATTTACAATACATTGATAGTTAATATTGATATTGATATTTGATATTTAAAATTCTAAAAGATTTTAAAAACTTTTATAGAGCCACACAAAGAAATTTGTTTCTAAGGTTAGATGCAAAGATTTATATAATAAATTTATTCAATTAGCGATCCGAAATAAAACAATTTAAGTCAAACTCTACATTTTAGACCCATGGGCACTGCCACCTTAGTTTCATATACCCAGTATGATTCTCTACGGCTGAGTTGTTACCCCCCTCCAATGTTTCTTAACTCTCTCAACACCCCAAAATTTGAGGTATCTGGGGTCACCATTATGAAACAATTTAAAATGCTTAAAAACGTTATGGGTTATGGGTCCTTTCTTAATATTATTAACATGTTCCTTAATTCTAACATGTAACAGTCTGGAAGTTCTACCTACGTATTGCAAGCCACACTCGCATTCCAACATATATACAACTCCTGTAGTCGTACAAGTAATCAACTCTTTGATTTTATAGGTCTTATTGGTGACAGATGCCACAAAATCCTATCTTTTCTTCATATTGCCTCTGGCCTGTCTACAGGCTGGGCATCGCCCGCATGCATAGAAGCCAGTCATAAAGGAAAAGATCCTATTCTCTACTTGGGTAGGGGGGTCAATTACCCCTGGCGCCAATCTATCCCTGAGCGTGGGTGCCTTCCTGTAGATGAACTGAGGCCTTTCGGGGAGGACCGGACCCAAAATCCTGCCCTGCTTTAATATTGGCCAATGTCTCTGGATAATTTTTTCAAACTTTTTATACTGGATGTTGTAGTCCAGAACCATCTTCATATTAGTAGAGGTATTTGCATTCTTATGTGATACATTGGAAACCAAAATCTTCCTATCCATTTTTCTTACCATTTCCATCTCCTTCTCAAGGCCTAATCTATCATACCCCTTCTTCCGGAATTGGGTTGACAGGACCTGAACTGGACAAAGAAATCTTCCTCTGAGGTGCAGTTCTGTCGTAGACGAATAAACTGACCTCTGAGTATGTTACATAGCCATTTGGTATGATGACAACTCCCCAATGGAATGAAAGAATTCTGATCCGTCGGCTTAAAATGGTTGATCATCTTAAAGGTATCACCTGCTTTAAAAATTTCTAGATCGAGGAAGACTGTCCGCTCAGTACTAATGTTCCAAGATAAAAAATTATTTTTGTTGTTGGCATTTAATTTATTCATAAATACCACTAAACCAGATCTTTCACCCTTCCAAATCATAATTAAATCATCAATATACCTGTGGTAGCATACTAGCTCAGGGGGTTGGTTTTTAAACACACATTCCTCCTCCCAGTGGGCCATAAATAGATTGGCCACACTGGGAGCAACCCGGTCCCCCATCGCAATTCCCCTTGTCTCAGTGAAGAACTGCCTGTTGTACCAAAAGTAATTTCTCGACAGACAAAAACTTAGACAACTGATTGGGGTGGAGCCGGCAGCCGGAGCTGATGGAGCAGTGAGGAGAGAGCTCCGTCACACCAAGTGCTTAGAAGCTACTAACAGCGGCTGATAGTGAGCTGACAACGGCCACATGAATGGCGGGAACAGCAGGGAACTGAGCCGCACTAATGGCTAAACGAAAGGAGAGAGAGGCACCGCGGAAGCTGACCAACTTCTATACGACGGTCCCAGCTAGCCTGTCACAAGATGGCGCTGGCGCGACATCTCCTCACAGCAGATAGGCATGTTCTAAAGCCGGTGAGTCATCTGACATTAACACCGCTCTGAACCCTCCACACTCAGCCTCAAATAGCCCCATTAAACAAAAGAGAAAGCTAAACTCCCCAGATGATACTGATGCTGTACAAATCAATGAGGAAAGTGACATGGAACACACTAATGAGTACAGTTAGAAGCTGGATGCTCTCCCGAAATCAGGTCTGCCCCTGACAGATGTTACCATGAAAGAGATGATTCTCACATTAAGGGGGCCATACAACAAGACATCACTAATGTAATATGCTCCATACATAAGGAAATGACTGCACTAGGTAACAGGTTAGATTACATAGAAACTAAAATGGACGATTTCTCAGAAGCCCATAATGAGTTAGTGGATGCGCATGTGGATGTGGAGGATGAGCTTAAAGCCCTCAGGTTAAAGGTCGCTGACCTCGAGGACCGTTCACAAAGAAACAACGTGAAATTTCGGGGGGATCCCCGAATCTGTGAAACCAGCTGATTTAAGCTCATTCCTCCAACAACATATGATGAAAACTCTACCATCCCTATCGCCTGCAGATGTCATCATTGATAGGGCCCACAGGCTGCACAAGCCCCTGCACCTCCCAGAGAGAATTCCTAGAGATATCATTGCTAGGATTCACTTTTTCCATATAAAGGACCAACTCATGCGGTTTTCTAGGCAAAACAACCTCCCGGACCCATACACAGGGATGTCCCTATATGCTGACCTCTCACAAGCCACCATGTCAGCCAGGAACAACCTGATCCCGATTACTAAATCTCTGCGGAATCACAAGATATTGTATCGATGGGGGCTTCCCAGCCAAACTATTAATTACTCAGGGCAACAAATCTTACACCATCTCATCCTTAGAAAAAGGCCTGGAATTGCTGAACAAGTGGAGAATTCTCCCTGGCGAGAACAACTATAAATACGATGGATGACCGTACTTCTCCGTCTACATGCGAAGAAATCTACCCGCCCAAACTTTGGCGAACCCACCTTGAGGCATCACCCTAAACACCAAGCTTCACTAAAGCTAATGCAAGTAGCACTGGATGTACGGCTGTACCGGAAGATAAATACATGACTTTACCCCACTCGGTTTTCTGGGATAATCCCAAATTCACCCAGTTATTGTTGACTGTTCTATTGTTTTCAATTCCAGCTCTCTCAGTTCTTTTACTTACTTCTCCATCTTACTGGAGCTTTCCACTCACAGGTATGTCAAGCAGACAATCCCTTACCATTGTCCTTGAGGCTCTAACTCTCTTCCTGCAAATACCGACTTGCACCATTAGATGGCTCCTAAGCACCACAAAAGAAATTAATGTCTCTTAGACTAATGTCTCTCAATACTAGAGGACTCAACAGCCCATTTAAACGCAGAATGATGTGGAACACAGCCCTGCAGAAAAACTGCGACATTCTCTGTGTGCAGGAAACACACTTTTCAGAACTGAGCGTGCCAAAATGCACCCACATCAGATTCCCACACATTTTTACAGCAAATAACTCTTGCAAACGCAATGGAGTATTAATAGCCATTAAGGACTCTATCACTTTTAAACTTCTAGAGCAATACACTGCTTGCCTTGGTAGGTATGTTATCTTGATTGGTAACTATATTCAGGTGCGCTACTAATGTCACAAACAAACGGACTGAGGGAACTCCCTCAGCCTGGATGTGTATGTGAATTATACCTTAGAGCAACAATAGTAAATAACAAAAAAATTATAACAACACAAATGTTGGGTATTGCACCTTCCAGTGAGGTAATATGTTAATGATTACAATGTAGCAAAAAAGTCCAATGAAGGAATAGATAGTTGAAGGAAGACAAAGAAAGTCCTGCAACATAAATATATGTGTATGCTTCCTGGGTAAATTAATCCTTTCTCTGTGAACCAGACTCTTGTGATAGAATGAGAAAAGGTGGCCACTTACCAGATCCTTGGGACCCCTATCACGGGGGTCTTATGGGCTCATAGAGTATCCAGGAACAGCTGATAAGATCCTCTTACTCAGTCATCCAGCCACCACTGGCATCAAGGTAGCAGTGTAAAGAAATCCCATACACTGGAGCAGCTGATCAGATGGAACAGCTGATCGGATCACACAGACTCACTGCTTCACAGGCGCTGTTTAGTTCTATGCAGCTGGACTGTCTTCAATAATGACTCTCGCCATATATGAATTAAAAAAACAGGAGAAACTCCATAGTGTAACAGGTAAAAACTTCTTTAATAAAACAAAGACATGGCCGGCATCCAAAATGTTAGCAGAAAATCAAAAAATACGCATGCATTCCTTTGAGGCTTCATAAAGTTAGTGTAATAAGGTTAATGATACTTACTTTCTCTGGTGTGTCCGATATCGGATGTCTTACCTTGTCTACAAACAAATCTTTCCCCTTTTATGCATTCACATGCATCCCGTTTGAGGCCCTATAAAGTTAGTACACACGTTTAATGATATCTACTCTCTTTGGTTTGTCCGATATCGGATGTCTCACCTTGTCTACAACAAGATTTCCCTCCGTGAATGAATGACATGCGATGTCCCAGCATAAATGCTTTGATTAACATCAAATCTATTCCATTATGTGTATTAGCTGGTGGCATCCATTTATTATTTATATATATATATATATATATATATATATATATATATATATATATATATCTGTTTTGGTTCCAAATGTCATTTTGTGTAGTTATGATCTTACTTAACACAATAATTGAGGTTGCCGTTTTTTATGAAATTTACAAGATTTGGAGCAATACCAAGTTCTTTTAACTTCTATGTATAAATTTTAATATGTTTTTATATATAACTTTTTGATTATTCATTTTTTTTCCGGCAAGTGTTATTGTGGTAGTGTGACTGCTTTCATTACATATATCTGGCACAGCATATTAACACTTACAGACCCTTAATGGATTTGATCACACTGTGAACTGATTGGGTAATTATCCCAATCTTGTTTCCGGTGTCATCCTGCCTGCTGAGATACTTAAAAAGGTGTGGTGTGTGATGTCTGGTTTCAGCCTCCTTTCCCAGTCGATGCCTCTTACGTAGAAACGCAGCGTAGGGGGAGCCAAGAAACCTGATGTCACCACATAGCAGCTGACTAGCCTGAATGCAGCAGTGTCGCTAAAACTTTCCGTATTTTTTGATTTTCTGCTAACATTTTGGATGCCGGCCATGTCTTTGTTTTACTAAGAAGTTTTTACCTATTACACTATGGAGTTTCTCCTGTTTTTTTAATTCACATACGGCGAGAGTCACTATTGAAGACAGTCCGGCTGCATAGAACTAAACAGCGCCTGTGAAGCAGTGAGTCTGTGTGATCTGATCAGCTGTTCCATCTGATCAGCTGCTCCAGTGTATGGGATTTCTTTACACTGCTACCTTGATGCCAGTGGAGGATCCCGGGTGGATGGATGACTGAGTAAGAGGATCTTATCAGCTATTCCTGGATACTCTATGAGCCCATAAGACCCCCGTGATAGGGGTCCCAAGGATCTGGTAAGCGGCCACCTTTTCTCATTCTATCACAAGAGTCTGGTTCACAGAGAAAGGATTAATTTACCCAGGAAGCATACACATATATTTATGTTGCAGGACTTTCTTTGTCTTCCTTCAACTATCTATTCCCTCATTGGACTTTTTTGCTACATTGTAATCATTCACATATTACCTCACTGGAAGGTGCAATACCCAACATTTGTGTTGTTACAATTTTTTTGTTATTTACTATTGTTGCTCTAAGGTATAATTCACATACACATCCAGGCTGAGGGAGTTCCCTCAGTCCGTTTGTTTGTGACATTAGTAGCGCACCTGAATATAGTTGCCATATTGCTAAAACTGAAAATTCCGTTTTTTTTAAGGTTGAAGCACTTTTTGTCATTTGTTATATTTCACTCACTGGATAGTTTATTGTTTGTTTATTTATATAGTTTTTTGTAATCTAAAGAAAATAATTTCACTTTATATGTGCAGAATTGTGTGGAAATAGTCTGCTGTTCACTTTTGAACCCTCATCACATTTTAAATAAGATAACAATTTTGGGGTTAGCGCAGATTTTTTGCGATATATGTTATCTTGATTGCTGAAATCAATAACGATACATATAGGTTGGTAAATATATATGCTCCCACGAAAAGACCAATGAGACTTATACACAAAACCTTAAAAAAGGCTAAATGTTTGCGAAAAGGCAAATTATTGATATGTGGAAATTTCAATGTACTTTTGAATGACGAAATGGACTCCTCCTCTGTGGGGAGGAGGCGCAGACCATCCCTGGGCCGTTACTGCCTCTCAGAAGAGCTATATGACCCATGGCGATGCCTCCACACCACAGAGAGGGACTATACGTACTTCTCACCACTACATAAAAGTTACTCCAGAATTGACTTCTTTCTTACAGATAAGTTCACCTTACAAAATGGGTCAAAGCGAATATTCATAATATCACCTGGTCTGACCATGCCCCCATTACGATAGACATTATGGATACCTGCAAAGCCAACCTCTCACCCCTATGGCGTAACAACACCTACCTTCTTTCTCTACCCCAAATTAGGGAGGAAATACAAACAAAATTAGAGGAATATTTTACATTAAATGAACACCGGGGGACTCGCCCTAGCACAGTATGGTGCGCACACAAGGCCTTCTCTAGGGGGGTGCTTATACAAATAGCTGCTAGAGAGAAAAGAAAAAAATGCGGCATATAGAACGACTACATAAAAGCATCTCGGATCTGGAGACCAGACACAAACAATCGCCCAATCACTCCCTACTCCTCCAACTAAACACCTGCAGGGAAGAACTAAAACAAACACTACAACATGATTATGATTTATACTTTAAAAGGCTTAAACTCTCATACTACTCCCAGAGTAACAAAGTGAGCAAACTTTTAGCCTCACAAATTTAAAAAATGTCATACCAGGGCAAATATCTCAGTGCTTAAACACCATGAGAACAATAAATTATATACCAACCCCAAAGATATAGCAAATGCCTTCAAAGACTACTATGACTCTCTATACAATCTTAACCAGGATAAGAACATTTATCAGCCCACAGATAAAGATATCACTGCTTTTCTCCAAAGATTAATCTTCCCGCGATAGATGCGAACACACTACATACTTTGAACAGGCCGTTCACTGAAGCTGAAATTGAGGATGTGATCAAATGTCTCCCAAAAAATAAATCCCCCGGATCAGATGGTTTCTCAGCAGAGTATTATCAAGCATTCTCCCCCCTTCTGATTCCCAGATTAGTAGAAGTTTTTAATAAAGCAGCAGAATCAGGTAGCTTCCCAAAGGAAATGTTACAGGCCATAATTGTAACTATATCAAAAACAGGAAAAGACCCCTCCCATCCCCAAAACTTTAGACCCATTTCCCTATTGAACTCAGATCTCAAAATATATGCCAAAGCAATCGCCAATAGATTATTAGATATCACCCCCACCCTCGTAGGCCTAGAACAGGTGGGATTTGTTAAAGGCAGACAAGCCCCAGATAGTACCAGAACGATGATAAATGTAATAAGACACGCTGAAATAACTCGCACTCCCAGTATATTTGCAGCCTTAGATGCAGAAAAGGCATTTGATAGGGTGCACTGGAAATACCTATCGGAAACACTCACTAAATTCGGTCTAAAAGGATTTGTTCACATGGCCATAATGTCCCTATATTCTATCCCCACAGCCAAAGTATATACCTCAGGCATGCTATCCAACCCCTTCAACCTGACCAACGGTACGCGTTAAGGATGTCCACTATCCCCAATTGTATTTTCTCTAGCTATTGAACCGCTAGCAGAACTCATAAGGAACAATACTGACATCCACGGTCTCACAGTAGGACAGAAGATCCACAAAATCGGGCTTTTTGCCGATGATGTCATACTAACACTATCTAAGACTGAATCTTCCTTACACACAGTTGAAAAAATCCTACATGAATTTGGAAGAATGACTTACCATAAGAACAACACCACTAAATGCTACGCTCTTCCGTTAAACCTCTCCACAAAAAATATATCCAAACTTCAAGAGATATTCCCTTGCACCTGGGATCTACCCTCTATCACATATCTGGGTATACAACTGACTCCCCCTACCTCTAATCTGTACACCACCAATTATCTACCCCTCCTATCACAAATACAGAAGGAATTCATCCAATTATCAAAGATTCACTTAACATGGGTGGGACGCATTGCAGCTTACCAAATGCAAACACTCCCCAAATTGCTCTACCTCTTTAGAACTCTCCCAATTCCCATGCCTCAAAAATTCTTTACCGACATAGCCTCAAGCCTGAATAAATTTATCTGGCTAAACAAAAAACCCAGGGTAGCCCTAGCCACTCTTTATAAACATAGGAAACTAGGAGGTGGAGGACTACCCAACACCCATGCTTATTACCAAGCGTCTTTACTGGACCAGGTGAAATACTGGTTCTCTTCCCAGGAGGATAATCTATGGTCTCACATTGAACGTGCCATCACCCCGGGACACGACCTAACAGCACTGCTAATGGCCTCTACTATTTATCACAAACCATTTACACCATCCTACCCTACCATACAAGCAACACTCACAGCCTGGTCATTATTGATCAGCAAGCAATTCCCTAATGAAACACTCTTTCAACTCAACATACCCCTAACGACCTATGAATTTCTTATACAAAAATTTTCCACACACCACTGGAAACAAAAAGGCCTCCACTTCTGTACGGAAGATATAGTGAACCCAACTACCCTAGATAACCTTATGAACCTGCAAATTAACCACCACAAACAAAACCATCCAATCCCAAATACGAAAACCCCACTTTCCATTTTGTACTGAACAAACACAACCCCAGTACTAAAGGCATATCCTTATGCTATAAATTTTGTAACTCCCAATCCTCCCACATTAAAATACCAACGATGGAGAAATGGTAAACTGAGCTGCAAATGTCTTACACTTTACCACAATGGCTGCTAGCAATAAAGCACAATAGTACCTCTTCGGCCTGTGTTGACCACTGGGACAACTTCCACAAAATGCTCCACAGATGGTACTTGACTCCCATGCGTTTACATACAATAAACCCCACAATATTGCCACTATGTTGGAGAGAATGCTATCACAAGGGCAACCTCCTACATATCATGTGGCATTGTAAAGCCCTACACACCTTCTGGAAAGATGTGTTCTCCCTACTATCGAAAACTACCAATACTATATGTACACCCTCTCCAGCACTAGCTTTATTAAGCATAGGGATAGAATCCCCCCCCACATAGGAAAGTGATAATACACATTCTGTTTGCAGCACGCATCTCTATAGCAAAAAGGTGGAAGACAACTTCTCCCCCCAACCTCAAAGAAGTTATTGCTAGAGTGAAATCACAAAGCCTTATGGAAAAAAATGCTAGCACATAAGGAAGGCAGGATACACACTTATTTTAAGTATTGGGATAGTTGGTTAACCATCCAAGATAACCTCTAGTGTTGAGTTTGATGATACCTACTGCACTCAATTATTGAAACATACAGCGCATCTAAGGTGCTTTACCAGTCACAGGACTAAAGGATTTACGGCTAGAACTATAAACGTGAAGACTTACTATGGTTGTTATTAAGATTTAGTACAAACAATTTGTATTTCAGATAATACAAACTAGGAAAGGTTAGAGTTAGTATTACTTGGTTCCGAAACTAAAGTATTGGTTATACTACATGATCTACTTAAAATGACCGCCTTCCGGGTCGCAAATACAGTTCCTCAGAGAATATCTGGTAAGCCTGCTCACAGAATGCTCCCAAATGGGGTGACAGGCTTCTCCCTCCAATGCCGAATACTCAAACTGTTTTATGGGGAACCCTGATGTTCTATGTGTTCTCAACTGTTGATGTAATGAACCGAGGATACTCAATTTTACTTTTGTTTTTTGTTTTTTGCTCCATGTAAATCTGTATTCCTTTCTTTTCTGTACAACTACTTTGTATTCAACTACTCTGTATATCTTGTATAACATGAAAATCTAATAAAAATTCTCAAAGTTAAAAAAAAAAACTCAGACAACTCAAAATAAATTTCTTATGTTTCCTCGGGAGGTCAGATGACAGAAATGCCCCATCTGGCCGAAGATAAAGTGTCTTCATGACTAATAATAGTATACAGCAAACTCACATCCGCTGTGATTAGGAAACTTGATGGGGAGGCTTTAAGGCTCTCTAGAATCGGAATAATATGTTTCGTATGTTTTAGGAATGCCTCAGTATTGATCACCATGGGTTGGAGAAAAGTGTCAATGTACTGACCCAGTCTGGATGAGACCGAGTCGATACCATTGACGATTGGTCTCCCTGGTGGATTATGAGTATCCGTATGCATCTTGGGTAAAAAGTAAATTATCGGGGTTCTACAAAAGAGGGCGTCTAAAATAGAGCCCCTTTTTTTTGAGTACACCAACTTGTTTACCCTTTTTGATCAGAACATGCAACTCCTCTTTAAATTGAAACATTGGGTCCTTAGATAATATACTGTAAGGGCTATTATCCCCAAGCAGATTCTCCATCTCATTCCTATAGTATGCTTTACTTGAGAATGACCAATCCTCCTCCCTTATAAGCTGGTCGAATTACTAGGTCCTTTTTGGTTTCCAATAATTCAATACCTTTTTTAATATAAAAGGGATTATTGGCCTTACGGACTACCAAATTTTCAAGGTCCTTAGCCACCATGTTTTTAAAAACATCCATGTGTTTAGTATCCACATTTGGAGGATTAAAAACTGGCCTATTACGGAGGTTTGAATTTACCAGATGTTTGAGAAATCCTAACTGATGAACTAGAGGGGTTAGAAATAAAATATTTCTTAATACTGAGGCCCCTAATGTATTTCTGTATACTAATATACGTTTGAAATTTATTTAGGTTACTTGTGGGAGCAAACTTTAAACCCCTATCCAAAATACCCGAATTTCATCGTCGGTTAAGGGGGTCCCACTAACATTATATATTTTTGTGCCTGTAGGGGTCTTGTTCTTTTGAACTCTCCTGTCCCCTCTCCTTCCTCTCTGAGTTTTCTTTTCCGTTGCTGGCCATTGTTGTCGATGCTGTGTTGTGGTGGGGGGAGGCTCCCCTGCCATCCCCCCGGGTTGGGAGACATGGGTGGAGCGCCCCTGCCCATTCCTCACGGGGGTCCCCGAAAATCCCCTCCCCTTTGGGGACCTCGATATTGTAATGGGGAAAATCGGTTATAGGTGGGAATCCGATTGACATACTGGGGGGGAAATCTTCCCCGATTAGTATAAGAATCTTGGAAGTCTGATGCATGTTGGTAGTTGTTCTGAAAGGAGGAACCCTCCCTAGGGTCATGATAATTATGAAGGGGGGTGTTATATGTATAATGTCTATGCGGGATGGGTGTGAGCCCCCCCATTACCTCTCCCCCTCCGATTTTTACCACTTTTGTTATGGATCACCTGATAGTGTCCATCTCCTGGTGGTGTACCCACTTCGTTATAAGTGTATGTAACATTTCCTATGGGGGGTGGGTATTGGTGTGTTCATATCTCCTGGGTTAATCGGGACTGGGTGATTAGGGATCATGGCTGGATCAACTGAACTCATTTGCCATTTATAAATGTTCCCTTTGTCAAAATCTTCAAAGTCCCTAATAAATATTTTCTTTTTCTTATTCTGTGTATCACAATCCCATTTTACTGATCTATTTTTTAGTTCAGTAGATAATTTAAGAAATTCTTCAGTATCTTTATTATATTCTTTAGTTCACAAATCTGAATCTCTAAGGATTTAATTTTCCTCTGTTTACGTAGTAATAAAAATTCCATTCATTCCAGGCCTTTTTTAGTAAAGAATTCCCCCCATTCCTTCATGGACTGATCATCCATGAGTCCATCATTTGGGGGCACATCCCATCTAGGGCGTCTAGGAATAAGCTTTGCTGGAATATATTGTTCAAATGATAGCATATCCCACCAAGCTTTCACCTTTTTCTCAAAAACATGTCCAAGTTTTCTAAAGGTGTGTGCCAGTTCATTATATTGTTCAGTTTGCTGTCCCCTGGAAAATATATCCCCTATTATAATTTGTCTTTTTTCCAAATATTGGAATACCTACATAGTTTGCAGCCGGATTGTGGTAAATTGGGAATGTAACCAAAAATAAATTGTGATCAATCAGCGCAAACAAATAACCTAACCTAAGAAGCCGCTATAACACTCAAGGTCAAAATGCAAATCCTCAGTAAAACTTTTAAATCATATATAGTGCAGCGCTAATTAAAAATGTAACTGAATTGATATGGATTATTATAAATGTATAACTTTAAAATCTTCAGAGAGAAAGTCCATGCATGTAAACAAATAAACAGGTAGTTAGGCAGAAAGAGTCCTCAGCTGTGAACACTTGTGCTGGTAAAAATGCTTTTCAATCTTGTGCAGATTCGTGAAAATACCACCAAGCATGCTGGTGGGAGTGTCATGGTCTGGGGCTGCATGAGTGCTGCCGACACTGGGGAGCTACAGTTCATTGAGGGAACCATGAATGCCAACATGTACTGTGACATACTGAAGCAGAGCATGATCCCTTCCCTTGGGAGACTGGGCCACAGGGCAGTATTCCAACATAACGACCCCCAACACACCTCCAAGATGACCACTGTTTGCTAAAGAAGCTGAGGGTAAAGGTTCTCACCTTTGCCCCCACAGCATCTCCCAACCCTTTCACTCTCTTCTTGGATCTCAATAGGTTGATTAGAAATATCACCATCAAACGATATTTCAACATTCAAGACACTAAGAAAGGTAATGGTACCCCAAACATTACCCCAAACACTACTCCATATACTACTAATGACCACGCTGAAAGCAGTACTACTACAGAAGACTCCTCCACCCTAGGACCCGCAGAACTCATAGCCCTAGACCAGTTAGAAGATCTCTACATTGACGACCAGATTGAATCTCTAACTCAACATCCAGCCACCTCTCCACCCATCCTACACACTAATTTCAAACTGAAATCTATCTTTTATCCCACATTTGCTAAAGGACCATACGTCCAGACCTTCTATCAGGTTGTATATGCTGATATACTACGAATGTGTCAAATGTCCAACTCACGCTCCAATCCACCATCCAACTTAACCCCAGCAGAACGCATGGCCCTTAAATCACTTACCAACAACAGGCAACTGGTTTTTACAATGATGGAGGGTTGGACACAAACAGGAATTCGTTCAGACGAGTCTCCCAATCCCTAATTGTATACAGATAAAACGAAAGTTGTTACTCTTTCAAGGAAAAATGGGATTTTTGTGGGGAGATGGTATGTCTATTTTCAGTAGGCATAGATAAGTAAAGTAATTAAAATTGAATTTTTATTTGAATTATAATTAAAATATACAAAAACAGATTTTGACATATACAAAAGTATGACCATCCAGTGTTGTGTTCAAAATTCATACGTGACTGTCAGCCAACATGTTTCGCAAAGAATTATTCACTTCATCAGGGCATAAATCGACATCACTGATTCATTTGAACTATATAGACAACAGATAGACTAAAATTATATGGTGGTCATGCATAATTATGTAACTACATGAAGTACAAAAATATTTGATCAAAACATTCAATCTGATAGTCTCACCTACTGGTGCAAGTCTAAAATCAAAGCAAACACCACCATTGCCAGGCGTCATCTACTGTACCAACTGGTGCAAAAAATCCAAGGGTGCCAGATCCCAACCGGATAGTGCCAACAGAGGAACTGGACTACACAATAGCAGGGCAAGAGTCTAATAAAGTATATAAAAAAAGCATAGAACTAATAAATTACTAATCCCAGAAAGGGTATAATTATTATGTGCAGTATAACAGTTGTAAGATGTTTTGACTCAACTAATGCAGAAGCATTAATGAATAGGTGAGGTGTAATCATAGCCATGTGTGCTAGAGAATTAATCCTGCATCCTGCATTGTTTCCCTGGAAGCCCAGGTTCTGAATCTGGGGAAGCAACTGTCAGCACTGAGAAGTCCCTCCATACTAAAGGTGAGCCAGGAACGTACACGGCAGGTGCTGGCAGGGGCCAGCACAGAGGCGGGTGGAGACAAAGAGGTGCAGGCACTAGCAAAGAGTAGATGGGTGACAGTCAGGAGGGGTAGAGGGGGAAGTGCCAGGGAGGCCGATCCAGGACTGGAGCATCCCAATAAGTACGCTCCATTGAGTGACATTGGTGAAACCAGTCAGGGACCAGCACTGCTGGAGATGAGGGACTCTCCTAGCTGCCAGGGGAAGAACTCCTCCAGTGAGAGTGGGGGGGCAGCAAAGGGAAAGGAAAGACAGATTCTGGTGGTAGGGGACTCAATTCTTAGAAGGACAGAGAGGGCAATCTGTAACCAAGACCTGAAGCGCCGAACAGTATGTTGTCTACCGGGCGCTCGGGTTCGGCACATCACGGATCTTGTGGACAGATTACTGGGAGGGGCTGGGGAAGACCCGGCTGTCATGGTGCACGTTGGCACCAATGACAAAGTCAGAGGCAGATGGAGTGTCCTAAAGAACGATTTTAGGGACTTAGGAGCTAAATTGAGGAAAAGGACCTCCAAGGTAGTGTTCTCAGGAATACTACCGGTACATCAGGCCACACCAGAGAGGCAGAGGGAGATTAGGGAAGTAAACAAGTGGCTGAAGAGCTGGTGTAGTAAGGAGGGTTTGGGTTCCTGGAGGACTGGGCCGACTTCTCAGTCGGTAACCGGTACTATAGAAGGGACGGACTGCACCTAAATGAGGAGGGTGCAGATCTGCTGGGAATGAAGATGGCCAAAAAGTTAGAGGGGTTTTTAAACTAGGCGATGGGGGGGAGGGTCCAGAGACAGTGATAGCCAGCGCGGAAGATATTCCAGAGGGTAGTATTGGGGGCATTAGTGGTAGGTTAACCAAAGCACAAAAACACAAGGTGAGTATAGTAGCAAGTCCAAGTTGCAATCTTGAAACACCCAATACGAGGACAATATGCGACCGGTCTAAACTATGTGGCATGTTCACCAATGCCAGGAGCCTGGCGGACAAGATGGGTGAACTAGAGATACTGTTGTACAAGGAGGATTTGGATTTTGTGGGAATTTCAGAGACCTGGTTCAACAGCTCTCATGATTGGCTGGCAAACATTCAAGGGTATACCCTATACCGCAAGGACAGAGAGGGTAAAAAAGGGGGAGGGGTATGCCTATATATCAAGAATAATGTACAAGTGAATGTGAGAGATGATATCACTGAGGGGGCTAGGGAGGAGGTGGAATCTTTATGGGTAGAGCTCCAAAGGGATGAAGCTAAGGGGAAAATAATACTGGGAGTATGCTATAGGCCCCCTAACCTAAGGGAGGAAGTGGAGACGGATCTCCTATCACAAATTGGATTAGCAGCAAGGATGGGAAGTGTTATCATAATGGGGGATTTTAATTATCCAGACATAGACTGGGCGGAGGGAACCGCGCATTCATTTAAGGCTCGCCAGTTCCTTAGTGTCTTGCAGGACAATTTTATGGGTCAGATGGTAGACGCACCAACTAGAAATAAAACATTACTAGATCTACTGATTACCAACAATACAGACCTGATAACAGATGTGGAAATACGGGGCAATTTAGGTAACAGCGATCACAGGTCAATTAGTTTCAGTATAAATCACACAAATAGGAGACATGAAGGGAAAACAAAGACACTGAATTTCAAAAGAGCCAACTTCCCTAAACTACAAACCTTGCTAAAAGGCATAAATTGGGATAAAATATTAGGAACAAAGAATACGAAGGAGAGATGGGTTTGCTTTAAGAGCATATTAAATAAGGGCATTAGCCAATGTATCCCATTGGGTAATACATTTAAAAGAGCGAACAAACATCCTGGATGGCTTAACTCCAATGTAAAAATGCATATAAAAGCAAAGGAGAAGGCTTCAAAAAATACAAGGTTGAGGGATCATCCACAGCATTCAGAATTTATAAAGAATGCAATAAGAAATGTAAGGGTGCAATTAGGATGGCTAAGATAGAACATGAAAGACACATAGCGGAGGAGAGCAAAAAAAATCCCAAGAAATTCTTTAAGTATGTAAACAGTAAAAAAGGGAGGACAGACCATATTGGCCCCATAAAGAATGAGGAAGGACATCTGGTTACAAAGGATGGGGAGATGGCAAAGGTATTGAATTTATTCTTCTCCTCAGTCTTCACGAGTGAATCGGGGGGCTTCAGTAACCAAAACTGCAGTGTTTATCCTCATGACACAACACAGGAAGCACCTACATGGTTAACAGAAGACGGAATTAAAATTAGACTTGAGAAACTTAACATTAATAAATCACCGGGACCAGATGGCTTGCATCCGAGGGTACTTAGGGAACTCAGTCAGGTGATTGCCAGACCGTTGTTCCTAATTTTTACAGACAGTCTATTGACTGGAATGGTACCAGCTGATTGGAGAAAAGCCAATGTAGCACCAATATTTAAAAAGGGCCCAAAAAACATCCCTGGGAATTACAGACCAGTTAGCCTAACATCAATAGTATGTAAACTCTTGGAGGGGATGATAAGGGACTATATACAAGATTTTAGTAATAAGAATGATATCATTAGCAGTAATCAGCATGGATTCATGAAGAATCGTTCTTGCCAAACCAATCTATTAACCTTCTATGAGGAGGTGAGTTGCCATCTAGATAAAGGAAGGCCCGTAGACGTGGTGTATCTGGATTTTGCAAAAGCATTTGACACAGTTCCCCATAAACGTTTACTGTACAAAATAAGGTGCGTTGGCATGGACCATAGGGTGAGTACATGGATTGAAAACTGGCTACAAGGGCGTGTTCAGAGGGTGGTGATAAATGGGGAGTACTCAGAATGGTCAGGGGTGGGTAGTGGGGTTCCCCAGGGTTCTGTGCTGGGACCAATCCTATTTAATTTGTTCATAAACGACCTGGAGGATGGGATAAACAGTTCAATCTCTGTATTTGCAGAGGATACTAAGCTAAGCAGGGCAATAACTTCTCCGCAGGATGTGGAAATCTTGCAAAAAGACCTGAACAAATTAATGGGGTGGGCGACTACATGGCAAATGAGGTTCAATGTAGAAAAATGTAAAATAATGCATTTGGGTGGCAAAAATATGAATGCAATCTATACACTGGGGGGAGAACCTCTGGGGGAATCTAGGATGGAAAAGGACCTGGGGGTCCTAGTGGATGATAGGCTCAGCAATGGCATGCAATGCCAAGCTGCTGCTAATAAAGCAAACAGAATATTGGCATGCATTAAAAGGAGGATCAACTGCAGAGATAAAACGATAATTCTCCCGCTCTACAAGACTCTGGTCCGCCCGCACCTGGAGTATGCTGTCCAGTTCTGGGCACCAGTCCTCAGGAGGGACGTACTGGAAATGGAGCGAGTACAAAGAAGGGCAACAAAGCTAATAAAGGGTCTGGAGGATCTTAGTTATGAGGAAAGGTTGCGAGCACTGAACTTATTCTCTCTGGAGAAGAGACGCTTGAGAGGGGATATGATTTCAATTTACAAATACTGTACTGGTGACCCCACAATAGGGATAAAACTTTTTCGCAGAAGAGAGTTTAATAAGACTCGTGGCCACTCATTACAATTAGAAGAAAAGAGGTTTAACCTTAAACTACGTAGAGGGTTCTTTACTGTAAGAGCGGCAAGGATGTGGAATTCCCTTCCACAGGCGGTGGTCTCAGTGGGGAGCATTGATAGCTTCAAGAAACTATTAGATAATCACCTGAATGACCGCAATATACAGGGATATGTAATGTAATACTGACACATAATCACACACATAGGTTGGACTTGATGGACTTGTGTCTTTTTTCAACCTCACCTACTATGTAACTATGTAACTATCTCCCAAAATGGGAGGATATCTTGATCCCTGACTTCTGGCTTGGCTGACTATCCATTCCGGTTACTGAACTTTGGCTATGTTTTGACTATGTTTGTTCTTTTTACTTTTATTATTAAACAAATGTGATTTAACTGTACTTCTGTCGTGGCCTGATTTCATGGTCTCTGACAAAATACCTCTCTAGTCTAACATCAAACTGTCCCCATAAAGATGGATCATAACTGCAAAGAAGTCCTATAAGTAATCTTCTGATTAGCACATCATTGTAGTGACATAGCATCCAAAAGAGCTCTACACATTTCGTGGATTTATCCACTCATCAGGAGCAGATGCAAAGTGCATATAACTAATATCTGCAACGAGATACATAATTGTCAATAATATAATCTAATAGTTGGCCAAGGAGAGGTGGAGAGAAGAGGGGGGAAGGGAATAAAGAAAAACGCCCCCATTTTTATATAAGTTCAAAATTTGGTACTGAGAGCTGATGGCTCTTTGGGGCATCATCTCCGGGAGCTGTGGCAGTATGGTCCATGGCACACAAGTCAATACAAGCAGCAACGAGTGAACATCTATAGGAATGTAGTCCCCAATAGTGATCAGAAGTGATATAATAAGAGCAATGCTAAGTGCAGAGGCCCTAATCCAAGATGGTGCACATTATCCCACCATAGCAAAGACCAAAGAAAATGAGTGTGCCACCGAAGGTAATACTTATATTGAAGTGCAGCCACAGGACCCTCCCAACATCATGCTAACATAGTCCATGAGGGGGCGGCGCCAGCACCTGACTGGCTATTTGTAACTCGGCGATTAGCGCCAATGTATACCCTCACCTGACCGCAGATGGAGAGGTCATGCGCTGACTTGCGGCGTCACATGTGACGTTGCAAGTACGAAGCATGGATCGTGACGTCGATGCGCAATGAGTACTTGCCTGCTACCATGTCTGAAAATAAGTGTCAATATAATCGAATAGTTGGCCAAGGATAGGGGGGAAGAGGGGGAAGGGAATAAAGGAAAACTCCCCCATTTTTACTTACGGATCAACTATACTGTAAGTTCAAAATGTGGTACTGAGAGCTGATCTAATGGTGGCACAGCATAAAGTGTACTCATTTTTTGTGCTAGAACATAATACGAATTCCATCCATGTGCAATCACTCAGCTGATCTACACTTCAGCAGAGAGACATCCAACACTTGTACTTGGCTATATGTGTGTCTTCACATGCTAAGATCCTCCAATTGGTAAAAGGACCTCGCAGGAGGAGACCCACTGTAGTCAGAGTTTTTTTTTCCTAAAAAGTGAAAAACTAATTTCGAATAACTCTTAATTTCTCTTTTATAGCTGCTGTGCAAATGTCCGAACAAAAGGCTTGGAGTCGGCAGAGACATAAGACGCCACCTGTTCATGAGGCCCATTGATTGGAAGTTGCTGGAAAAAGGGAAAGGACGGTCCCCTTTTTCGGTAGGCCCGGTAAGTACACAAATATTTATAGGATGAGGATTCAAAAAGAAGATTGTTACACACTGTAAGGAGCATTGCTGTGTCCTTACAACTAATTTAGGGGGCACATGCATATCCCAGTCTGCAGGAAAACCTCACAGACTAATCAGTCAATATTTCATTTTCCATTGGAAAAGGAAATAAGAATGAAACTTTCTATGCATCAGACATAATGGGGATGATTTACTAAAACTTTCTATGCATCAGACATAATGGGGATGATTTACTAAAACTGTAGAGTGAAAAATCTGAAGCAGCTGTGCATGTTAGCCAATCAGCTTCTAATTTTCAGCTTGTTTAATAAAGCTTTGACAAATAAAATGGCAGCTGATTGGTTACCATGCAGAGCTGCACCAGGTTTTGCACTCTCAAGTTTTAGTAAATAAATCCCAATGGTGCACAGCTGGGAGTGACAGTTGAAGCGAGAAGGTGCAATGGTAAATAATACAATGTCTGAGATGTCTAGGACATGTGACTTTGGCCATTATGATGTGGTGGAAGGCATGGGACCAGACATCTAGTTTGTGTCTAGATTTGTATCCTATCTGCTTCCACTGCATGGAAAGAGGAAGAAGGTTCTAGGTTGTATTAAAGAAGTTGGTCAATGTTAAAGCCCAACTGAAAAAAATAAATACATTTTGCAGTAGTCAACCACCACCCCACCCCAGCCCACCTTGCATTCTAATTGCTTATTGCTTGTAAAATCTAGAGGCAGAAAAAGAAGGACCTAGGCCTAACCTCTCTGCATCATCATGCACAATACAGGCCTATCAGTCCTACATTGTATGTGAAGGGGTAAGCATGTGTCCGTGGCTGGGAAAGCTTTAGAGAGGGTCTGTGAGGGACCGGTTGCATAGATGAAGGCTATCCAAAGCAAGGAATAAATTATTACACCTTATTCCTCTATCTCTAGGCAAAAAATTACCCCCACACACACAAAAATACTGTAAGGGTAGATTTTATTTTTTTCTGGAATTGGGCTTTAAGCTCAGGTCAGAGATCTATGAATACAGAATCTCATATTTGTTTTTTCTTTTTACAGCCCTTGGACATGCATGGAAATGCATTCTCGACTTTCTCCATCAGCAATAGATGTAAAGGCATTTGACATTCCAGGAGAGAAAATATACTTGCCTGGATTCCTAAACATTGACAGGTTGTGAGCACGCCTGTCAACCTTCCAAAGACATTGATGTCATATTCAAAGGACCCAGATGATGAAGAGTCCTCGGATATTGACAATATTTCCTGACTTTACATAATTAACCGGATTTGACCTATATATGATGATGATGATCAAGATTCCTCATATTTGGACAATACTTCTTGATGTAACAGAATACCAGGATTGGACCTATATACCAATATATTCATGAGAAATTTGGAGAGGACAATTCATCTGTAAAGACATTGATATCATCTTCAGAAGATCCAGGTGAACAAAGATTCCTCATATTTGGACATTACTTCTTGGTATTCATAAAACAAGGCAATATGACAGGCCACAGAGGCAGAGCAGGTGGAAGAAAAGCAATTGACAGACTCCCTTGTGAGTCGTGTTGTCGTGTTGCTGTCCCAGGGGAAGTGGACACGGTCTGGGAAGAGGGAGCAGCCAGTATACATATGTAGTGTAGTGTGTAGTGTAGTGTGTTGTGGTTAGTGTAGTGTAGTGGACAGTGTAGTGTGTAGTGTAGTGTGTAGTGTAGTATGTAATATGTAGTGGTCAGTGTAGTATGTAGTGTAATGTGTAGTGGTCAGTGTAGTGTGTAGTGGACAATGTAGTGTGTAGTGTAGTGTGTAGTGGTCAGTGTAGTGTGTAGTGGTCAGTGTAGTGGTCAGTGTAGTGTGTAGTGTATAGTGGTCAGTGTAGTGTGTAATGTGTAGTGGTCAGTGTAGTGTGTAGTGTGTAGTGGTCAGTGTAGTGTGTAGTGTAGTGTGAAGTGGTCAGTGTACTGTGTAGTGTGTAGTGATCAGTGTAGTGTTTAGTGTAGTGTGTAGTGTTTAGTGGACAGTATAGTGTGTCAGCCAGCAAGCCCACCCACAGCAGGGTGCCAGCCAGCAAGCCCACCCACAGCAGGGTGCCAGCCAGGATGCCCACCCACCGCAGGATGCCAGCCAGCAAGCCACAAACAGCAGGGTGCCAGCCAGCAAGCCCACCCACAGCAGGGTGCCAGCCAGCAAGCCAGCCATGGCAGGGTGTCAGCCAGCAAGCCCACCCACGTCAAGGTGCCAGCCAGCAAGCCCACCCACAGCAGTGTGCCAGCCAGCAAGCCAGTCACAGCAGGGTGCCAGCCAGCAAGCCAGCCACAGCAGGATGCCAGCCAGCAAGCCCACCCACATCAGGGTGCCAGCCAGCAAGCCCACCCACAGCAGGGTGCCAGCCAGAAAGCCCACCCACATCAGGGTGTCAGCCAACAAGCCCACCCACAGCAGGGTGCCAGCCAGCAAGCCAGCCACAACAGGGTACCAGCCAGCCACCCACAGCAGGGTGTCATCCAGCAAGCCCACCCACAGCAGGGTACCAGCCAGAAAGCCCACCCACAGCAGGGTGTCAGCCAGCAAGCCCACCCACAGCAGGGTGCCATCCAGCAAGCTCACCCACAGCAGGGTGCTAGCCAGCAAGCCCACCCACAGCAGGGTGGCAGCCAGCAAATCCACCCACAGCAGGGTGCCAGCCAGAAAGCCTACCCACAGCAGGGTGCCAGCCAGAAAGCCTACCCACAGCAGGGTGCCAGCCAGCAAGCCTACCCACAGCAGGGTGCCAGCCAGAAAGCCTACCCACAGCAGGGTGCCAGCCAGCAAGCCCACCCACAGCAGGGGGGGTAGCCAGCAAGCCCACTCACATCAGGGTGCCAGCTAGCAAGCCCATCCACAGCAGGGTGCCAGCCAGCAAGCCCACCCACATCAGGGTCCCAGTCAGCAAGCCCAAGCACAGCAGGGTGCCAGCCAGCAAGCCCATGCACAGCAGGGTGCCAGTCAGCAAGCCACCCACAGCAGGGTGCCAGTCAGCAAGCTCACCCACATCAGGGTGCCAGCCAGCAAGCCCACCCACAGCAGGGTGCCAGCCAGCAAGCCACCCACAGCAGAGTACCAGCCAGCAAGCCCACTCACAGCAGGCTGCCAGCCAGAAAGCCAGACACAGCAGGGTGCCAGCCAGCAAGCCCAACCACAGCAGGGTGCCAGCCAGAAAGTCCACCCACAGCAGGGCGCCAGCCAGCAAGCCCACCCACAGCAGGGTGCCAGCCAGCAAGCCCACCCACAGCAGGGTGCCAGCCAGCAAACCAGCCACAGCAGGGTGCCAGCCAGTAAGCCCACCTACATCAGGGTGTCAGCCAGCAAGCCCACCCACAGCAGGGTGCCATCCATCAAGCCACCCACAGCAGAGTACCAGCCAGCAAGTCCAACCACAGCAGGGTGCCAGCCAGCAAGCCAGCCACAGCAGGGTGCCAGCTGGCCATCCACAGCAGGGTGCCAGCCAGCAAGCCCACCCACAGCAGGGTGCCAGCCAGCAAGCCCAACCACACCAGGGTGCCAGCCAGAAAGCACACCCACAGCAGGGTGCCAGCCAACAAGCCACCCAAAGCAGGGTGCCAGCCAGCAAGCCCACCAACAGCAGGATGCCAGCCAGCAAGCCCACCCACAGCAGGATGCCAGCCAGCAAGCCACCCACAGCAGGGTACCAGCCAGCAAGGCCGGATAGCCACAGCAGGGTGCCAGCCAGTAAGCCACCCACAGCAGGGTGCCAGCCAACAAGCCATCAACAGCAGGGTTCCAACCAGCAAGCCCATCCACATCAGGGTGCCAGCCAGCAAGCCCACCCACAGCAGGATGCCAGGCAGCAAGCCCACCCACATCAGGGTGCCAGTCAGCAAGCCCATCCACAGCAGGTTTCCAGCCAGCAAGCCCACCCACAGAAGGGTGCCAGCCATTTTTAACCTTTCTCTTTTAAATTCCAATGCAGATGGATGCAGAGAGAAAAAGTAAAAGTGTGGTCTGGGACTATTTCTTGTCTCAACTATCTCCAGGAAAAGGGTGCCAGCCAGCAAGTCCACCCACAGCAGGGTGCTGTCAGCCTATGTTACTCTATGGGGACGGAGCAGCCGGGCAGCCGGGGAACACAGATACAGGTCCTAATTTGTGTGCATTCAGGGCCACTCACCCACTCCCACACACCTGTCAAATTAGAACCCGTGTCTGTGTTTGTCCAGCCGTTGCATCCCCTTAAAGGGGTGGATGGACATGATGATGAAGATTCCTCATATTTGGACAATACTTCTTGATATGACAAAATACCTGGATTGGACCTATATACCGATATATTTATGAGTAATTTGGAGAGGACAATTCATCTGTAAAGACATTGATATAATCTTCAAAAGATCCAGATAAACAAAGATTCAAAAAAAAACTGCACTGTACAGAAGAACCTTGACGAGGCAGAGCGGCTTCCACATACATTTAAAAATGTGTGCAATGTGACTGCTTGTACAGTACCTGACCGCAAGAATGTGTTCTCAGCGACAGGGTACTGTGCATCTCGCGCTGGCTCGCTCATCGGGAAAGGAAAGCTGTTTTTTCCTTTCGCGATGAGCGACAGGCTTTGCTGACAGCTGTCTGGTAGGAATCACGAGGGGGAACGCCGCGCCAAATTTTTAATAAAAAACCCTCATGGGTTCCCCCCAGGGGCATACCAGGCCCTTAGGTCTGGTATGGATTTTAAGGGGAACCCCCTACACTGAAAAAACGGCCAAAATCCATACCAGACCCTTATCTGAGCACCCAGCCCGGCCGGTCAGGAAAGGGGGTGGGGACGAGCAAGCGCCCCCCCCCCCCTCCTGAACCATACCAGGCCGCATGCCCTCAACATGGGGGGGTGGGCGCTTTGGGGCAGGGGGGCAGGGGGGCACCCTGCGGCCTCCCCACCCCAAAGCACCTTGTCCCCATGTTGATGAGGACAGGGGCCTCTTCCCGACAACCCTGGCCGTTGGTTGTCGGGGTCTGCGGGCGGAGGGCTTATCGGAATCCAGGAGCCCCCTTTAATAAGGGGGCCCACAGATCCCGACCCCCACCCTATGTGAATGAGTATGGGGTACATTGTACCCCTACCCATTCACCTGGGGGAATAAGTGTTAATAAAAAACACACAACACAGGTTTTTAAAGTAATTTATTAGGTAGCTCCGGGGGTCTTCTTCCGACTTCTCAGCTCTCCGGCCTCTTTTCCTGATGTCCGGTTCTTCTCCCGCTCTCCGGCCTCTTCTAGCGGTTTTCGGCCTCTTCTCCCGGTGTCCGGTTCTTCTGCCAGGCTTCTCTGCTATCTTCTGCTCTTTTGACGCTCTTTTGCTAGCGGTGGCTCGGTCTTCTTCATCAACATATGAATAAAAACCAAGCGCTGATGTGGACAGATATGTGTGATATAAATAAATTGTGCTTAAAAATATATATATACCAATATAGTTAGTGCTATGAAAAAATCAGTAAATTAAAGCTGCTATCAATATAGGGTGATCAGATAACCAAACAAATAGTACTAAGTATAAAATTGATGCGCTTTAAATAAATAGTGCACAATATGCTGCTGCGACTAAGCTTAAATCCAGGAATAAAAAATGCATACATGTGAATAAAATAAATTAATAATTATGGTGCTAATACATGTGTTAAAATTGCCAAAATAAATCTTCAAATTGGTGATGTGACGGTGAGTATAAATAAAATAATAATGACACTCTGAGTACAATGTCCAGGCAGAGATAAATAGTGGGAGAAAGTAAAAAAAAAAAAAAATTTTAAACAGTTCCTTCCCTTAATCCAGATTGATTGACTCACTGGGTTAGATCGTTTGTACCAGGATATTTAGTTTTTCTTGCATCCCACTTCAGCAATTACACTGCTGGTGATTCGGCTCTCAGGATAAAGGTTTTATGCAAAGCAAACAAAAAAAAATAGATCATTGTGCAGTGAACTTACTAGATAGTACATAAGCAAAACAGGGACAAGAGATACACTCACACACTCCCGGTCTATTAGAAGCAAAATAAGCAGATTGCAGTCAGCCGCTGTGGACGAGGTTTCCCATAGAGAAACAGCTGCTGTTAACCTTCAGGTGTATTGCAGCACTGAAACGTCCTAAGCTCCTCCCACACGTTACATCACTGACACGTGACTTTTTCAAGGATTTACTTCATCGTCTTGTTCCTTCTTCTCTTCTTCCGATGTTGACACAATGCTCTCTCCTGCTGTAATACTGTGTGAGCGGTGCGCAATGACTTATATAGGCATGGGGCGTGGTCACCGGGTGATGTCACCCGGTGACCCCGCCCCTTTATGACGTCACAGTCCCATAATGCCCCGGGATTGTGACGTCATACGGGGCGGGGTTACCAAGTGACATCACCCGGTGACCACGCCCCATGCCTATAAAAGTCATCGCGCACCGTTCAAACAGCATTACAGCGGGAGAGAGCGTCGTGTCAACATCGGAAGAAAAGAAGAGGGAACAAGACGATGAAGAAGACCGGGCCACTGTTAGCAAAAGAGCGGCAAAAGAGCAGAAGATATCGGAGGAGCCTGGCAGAAGAACCGGACACCGGGAGAAGAGGCTGGAGAGCGGGAGAAGAACCAGACACTGGGAGAAGAGGCCGGAGAGAGCGGAGAAGTCGGAAGAAGACCCCCGAAGTCGGAAGAAGACCCCCGGAGCTGCCTAATAAATTACTTTAAAAACCTGTGTAGTGTGTTTTTTTTATTGACACTTTTTCCCCCAAGTGAATGGGTAGGGGTACGATGTACCCCATACTCATTCACATAGGGTGGGGGGCCGGTACCTGGGGCCCCCTTATTAAAGGGGGCTCCTGGATTCCGATAAGCCCTCCGCCTGCAGACCCCGACAACCCAATGGCCAGGGTTGTCAAGAAGAGGCCCCTGTCCTCATCAACATGGAGACAAGATGCTTTGGGGTGGGGGGCCGCAGGGTGCCCCCCTGCCCCAAAGTGCCCACCTCCCATGTTGAGGGCATGCGGCCTGGTATGGTTCAGAAGGGGGGCGCTCGCTCTTCCCCACCCCCTTTCCTGACCGGCCAGGCTGCATGCCATGCCATAAGGGTCTGGTATGGATTTTGGAGGGACCCCCACGCCGAACCCATGCCGGTTTTTTATTTAAAATTTGGCGCGGCGTTCCCCCTCATAATTCATACCAGACAGCTGTCAGCAATGCCTGTCACTCATCGCGAAAGGAAAAAACAGCTTTCCTTTCCCAATGAGCGAGCCAGCTCGGCGCTGGCTCCCGCGACGGGGCTCGCAAGTGTCAAATCTCGCCGATATCAGCGGTGAGATTGACACAATATTATGGTCACCTACTGTACGGGGATGCACGGAGGACCTGTACCCACCGCCCTTACATGGGGTATGGATTCATACGTCTTCTGTGAATGAGACCTTAGGACCACACTTTACAGAGGAGCCTTGCCAAAGAAGTGCGGCTTCCCCATTTGCAAATGTATGCAACTAAGACCTCTGTTTTTAATGCAAATTGTTAGATTGTTCCATTTTGTATTATTTGCAGGCTAGCTGTTAAGTGTGCTGGGAAACTTTGGTTTTTTGTGCTGTGCAAAGACCTTCCATGTGCACCTTACTTCAAAAGCTAGTTATAAACTGCTTTAGCTGTCCTGCTTTGTTCACTGTTTTTAGATACAACTTATAAAAACTACATATATAAAACAAAAAACGGGGTAGTTGTCTGGTTTTGTATACTGTTTTTAAATAAAGCTTTAATAAAAACTACAAATTATAAAAAAAACTGGGGTAGTTGTCCTGTTTTGTATACAGTTTTTATACAAGACTTTAATAAAAACTACAATTATAATAAAAAAGGGGGATAGTTGTCTTGTATTGTATACTGTACTGTTTTTGGATGAAATTTTAATCCAAACTACAATTATATAAAAAAAAAACTGGTGTAGTTGTCACTTTTGTAAAGACCGTTTTAATGCATTGTATCGATATTATACATATACAAATTTTCTGTTGTCAATAAACATCAAATAGATGACAAGAAAAAAAAAATCAGAGAGCACTATGGGTTATCTAAAGAGGCAGGCAGCACAGCAGACAAAGCCTGAATTTGGGAAGATTTGTGTGACTGAATCCTCAGAGGGGAGCTGTAGAAAGAAGGAGGAGACATGGTTGTAAATGTAGGCCTGCTAAAAGGGGATTTTCCAATGCACTGCATAGCAGGCCTCTGTTGTAGAAGCCCTTTCTTCAGAGGATGGACACAAGGGAAAAAGGAGGTCATCACTCTTTACTCTGTGGGCCATTCCATTCTGAACAGGAGCTGAGAGCTCAGAAGGAGTTGGTAGTACCAAGAGGAGTATGAAGGTAAAAGAGGATACTAAGGTCAAAAAATAAAGAACGAAAGTCAACGGAAACTGCCATGAAAATCAGAATAGATGGGGATGATCTGTGACCCTCAGTGAAGTGCTTGTGAAGAGCTAACTGCGCAAGAAAAAAAGATGGGAGGAGTAGGCAAAGAAATTGACTGACTAACCAAGGAAATAAATACATGGATATCTCAATTTCCTCTGAAATATGCAGACAAGGAGAAGGATCATTCCAGGTGCTGCACATCCAACAAAACCCGTAGGTAGTGATGGTAACAGCAGCCTCAGCTCAGACTCCATCCAGGCCTTGCCCACTCTAACATGTTTTGCCCTGCCCACTGGACTCAGCCTTGGAGGACCTCTATGACAAAGCCCCGTAGGCAGGCGAAACGAGTTGAAGGCATGGCCTGGATGGAGTCTGGGCTGAGGCTGCTCTGACCATCACTACCTATAGATTTTGTTGGATGTGCGGCACCTGAAATGATCGTTCTTCTTGTTTGCATTCACTGAGCTGAGACAAGCCCCTTGATAGCCTGCACTCCCCATTGACTGTTCTCCAGACTTGGACCAACTGATTTGTTCCAAATTCCTTGATTTGGAGTCCCTCTGTTTCTCTTTCCTCCTCATTTGCCCCTCATTTTAGTCCAATCTATATAGTTGTATATAAAATGCATGATTTCATTTTCAAAAAGTGTTTCCCAGTGCTAAACCTTTCATCCAATTTCTAAATGGCTGTATCTGTAAATTTCAAAAGCCAGTATAAAGGAATAGTAGTGGTAAAAAAAGTAATTTGTAGGTTTAACTAATCATTTTCTTTATATAGAAAAAAAGACCGCGCTAGAAAAATATGTCATTGAATCCAACAATAAGAGAGCAGCAGCATGCAGTGCGATAACACAAAAAGTCCAATACAATAAAAAGAATGTCACGCTAAAAGAAAAATGTCCAAAAACTTTCTTTATGAACATCCAATAGAAGCACTTAAAATCTTGCATACACCATGATGTGCACACATAGACAAGGTGAAGTGCCTGACCACCGTAGCTGTAGATTGAGCTTACCAGACAGCAAGCAATAAAGGCAGATGGCTTGCAACCGAGCCGGGGCCTTTAAGTGTTGCAGATGGTGATTTAAATGGTTGATATTCTCACTCACTCCAGGCTAAGATATCCGTTCCCTCAGTATGCAAACCAAAAGAGAAAAGAACTGGCCATAGTGTAATATATTCAAGGTAATATATGAACATCCAATAGAAGCACTTAAAATTTTGCAAACACCATGATGTGCACACAAAAAACAAGGTGAGGTGCCCGACCACCATAGCTGTAGATTGAGCTTACCAGACAGCAAGCAGTAAAGGCAGATGGCTTGCAACCCAGCCGGGGCCTTTAAATGTTGCAGATGGTGATTAAATGGTTGATATTCTCACTCGCTCCAGCTAAGATATCCGTTCTCTCAGTATACAACCCAAAAGAGAAAAGAACTGGCCATAGTGTAATATACCCAAAGTAACTTTAATAAAACAAAGTATTGCACTTACAGTTAAGAAGTAATAATATCACATGTAAAAAAGCCAGCCGGCATAAACAAACATAGAACGGAACCCGTCCTCCTCATCAAATCACGTGGTAGCGTCACTACGTGCCTCTCCAGACGCGTTTCGTCATCAATCGGACGTTCTCAATGGGGATGGGCAGCGTAGTGATCCACCACCTTATATAGGGGACCAAGCCTCGCTCTGAGTCACAAGTACAAGGACGCCATATTGGATATGGGCAAATAGCCCTTACTTATGGACGGAGGAATTAACGTCCACAGGGTTCTTATAAAGATCTTTTAAAACAGATTCAATACCCAAAAAGATTTTAATTTTTATGTTTCATTTGAATAAATAAGTGTAAAAGAGACCATTAATTAGAGAACATATAAGACTATGAAGTATTAAAACAAAAAATAAAAAATATATATATAAAAAATATGAGGGATGTTGATAAATTAAATTGCCCCACCTTTAAGTGTATTTAAACAAAATGGGATAATATGTAAATGTGATACTAACAATTATTAAGCAAAAATACTTATTAAGCCCTAATAAAAAATATATAATATAATATATTGAATATATTATTGGATAAGCCTGATCACAAAATACAAAAAAAATGTTAATAATAAATTAACAAAGGTGAAAAAACATATTATAGTGAAAAAAATTATTTATTATAATTTATATAAACTAAGTATAAATTAATATATGTCCATATAATTAAATTCTGAATAAAATGAGAAAGTATAAAGTGAAAAAGTATATACTAAAAAATGTTGTGAGAGAAAAAATCCACAAAATGTGGATATGTGACTTATATATAGTCCAGATTTCAAAATTTCAAAATGGGCCCTAATGTGCTAACCTCCCCTGGTGTCTCAGAGCGAGTTCACATGTAAATATAAAATTAAAAATTGAACATTAAAATAATCAAAAGTTATCAATAAAAGCATTAACATCAGTGTCGATATTCAACCCATGAGGTGCATAAGTTCTCAACCTGTGGATCCAAGTCATCTCTAATTGGGATATCCCCCTAATCAGTGAACTCCCCCTTCAATGGGGCCTAAACGTATCGATACCTAAAAAGATATTCTTGGAGGGGTCCTTGTCGTGTACTAATAAGTAATGCTTTGACACTGAGTGGTTTTTTAATCCAGTTAAAATATTGGTGATGTGTTTGTTGAGGCGCACCTGAAGGGGTCGCTTAGTCCTGCCCACATATTGCAGGCCACACGGGCCCTGTAACATGCACACAACTCCCTCAGTGGCGCAAGTGATAAATGGTTTTATTACATGTGACTCTTGTGTACTGGTAGAGATAAACGTTGTGGTCCTTCTGTGGGAGCAAGCACTCAAAGAGCAAACTCTACACCTTTTGCACTGGTAGAAACTGGTTAATTGATTAAAAAAACTGGGCCTTGAAACTGGTGGATTGAGAATATTTGGGGCTAACCGATTTCTCAATGACGGTGCCCCTCTAAAGATGACACGAGGTTTGTCTGGTAAAACCTTAATGAGAACCATATCGCTCTTGGCAACATGCCAATGTTTATAAACTAAACTCTTAATAGTGTTATGTTGCAGAGAATAGGCCGTCACAAAAGGGACACCAGAGGAAAATTCATCATTGGCCCCGGAGGCCCTTATCTGCAAGCAGATCATACCTATTAACGTGCTTAACAGTGTCTAGCGTTTTTTGTAGGGATTCCTTTGAGTATCCCTTTTGGAAAAACCTTTCAGTGAGGACCTCCGCCTGCACTAAAAAAAGTGGATGTAATCAACTTTTCTCCACTAGCAGAAATTTTTAGGTCTAAAAAATTAATAGTAGTTTGACTAGTCTCATAGTTCAAATTTATACCCCTCTGGTTAGTATTAAGGGAGGATAGAAACTCCTGCAAGGCAAGGTGTTCACCATCCCATAGGAGGAGGATGTCATCTATGTACCTGGCCCACAGGACCACCTGGGGTGTGTCCCGGGCATAGATGACATCCTCCTCCCATTTCCCCATAAAAAGATTTGCCAAGCTAGGGGCATATTTAGCCCCCATAGCCACTCCCATATCTTGTCTATAAAAATTACTGTTGAACCAGAAGTAATTATGGGAAGCGGCATACCTTAGCAAATCCATTAGGAACAACACCTGATCATGAGCAAGGCCAGAATCCCTATCCAAAAAATGCTTAACCGCCTCAAAACCTAGCTCATGTGGGATAATGGTATATAAGGATGTCATGTCAGCAGTGACTAGCCACATCCCAGTTTTAAACTGGACTCTGGAGAGTGATGTCTGGAATCTTTACTATAAGAAGGTAACCTCTGTACAAGGGGTTGTAGGAATAAATCTATATATCTGCCCACCTGGGATGTCAGTGAATCAATGCCACTAACAATGGGACGTCCCGGGGGGGCAGACAAGACTTATGTATTTTTGGTAAGTAGTAGATGGTGGGTGTGCGCGGGGCCGTGGGTACCAAATAGAGACCCTCTTTTTTCGTAAGAATCCCCGTCCGACAACCCCTTGCCACAATCACCTCTAGTTCCTTCAAGTATTTGACCTTGGGATCAGAAAGGAGCAATGTGTACGTAGTATCGTCGTTCAGGATCCTATGCATTTCTTTCATGTAATCTTGTCGATCTAAGACGACGATTCCCCCCCTTATCAGCTGGCCTAATCACCAATTCCCTATTTTTACATAGGGAATCAAGGCCTTTCTGTAGAACCTTATTAAGTCTAGCTTTCTTAACTTCTAAAAGATCCAGGTCCCTAAGCATAACATCTCTAAAGACACGTAATGCAGGTGCCAATGTGCCAGGGGGGTTAAATAGAGAAGCATTACATAGCCCTGAGTGAACAAATTCAGATTCCCTTACTACATTATTGCTAATGGGATGGTTGATCATGTGTCTTTTAATACGTAATTTCCTAACAAACTTATGGATGTCCATATAAGTTTGAAACTTATCTAATCTAGTGGGTGGAACAAATTTAAGGCCTTTGTCTAGGATGGCTTTTTCAGGATCTGTTAACACTTTAGAGCTAAGGTTGAAGATTCCTGTGCCTGCTATATTTTTGGTCTTTTGAGCGGCTCGTACCCGCCTCCCCCCTCTAACCCCTCTCCTCTTTCTCCCTGTCTTTTGATACCCTGGCTTGGTTTGTGAAAACCCCAACTGGTTTGGTCAGTGGGAGCAGAAGCTCCTCTGGGGGGGGGATAAGCCCATTGGGGGCCTGATAAGCTAAAGTGGGAGTGTTGCCTTCATTAAAATGATGGGGTTGAGGGTGATCCAAAACAAAGTTCCCCTCAGGGCCATCCCTATCTGCAAGGGGAAAGAAATGATTAGAAGTGGGAATATTTGCCTCCCATTCAGGCTCAACTGCCAGATATCCCAATCCTGGTGATTGATAATCAGGATATCCATTAGATCGAGCTTTCCAAGCATCCTGATGATCTACAAAATACCCTCTACATCGTTGATTGTGGTAGGGCCCCCAACCGCTTCCCCTGGGGGGCTGCCCTAATGTTAGGTGCAGGGCCTTGTTGGTAAAACCAAGGTCATAGTCAGAGGAGTCAGAGGGTTGAGTGGATCTGGGGGGACCAGTTGATCGTAGTTGTCCTCGAAAGGATCCTCCCCGATTGCCACCATTACCCCTACGAGGCGATTGATAGTGATACTCATTCCCCCCCTCCTTTGTGGTTTGGCGTAAGGCATACCGCACCTAATAGAATTAGGAACGGTAGGTACAACACTAGGTAGACCTCCACTGTGGTTGGCGAGTCCCATTGTTGTGGAGATTTCCATCTCATTGTTATTCTGCTTGGCAAGCTCTTCCAGGAGTTTTTTCTGCCAATCAAAAAAATTTTGCCATGATAGTCTGATAGGTCTCTATTATACTTTTTCTTTTTTTTTAATCCTTTGATCCTTACCCTCCTTCTCCAGGATTTTGGGAAGATTTGGGGATTTTTCTAAATATTCCTCACTTCCCATATAAGGGTGGAGCTTATCCTTAATGTTCTTAATTTCCTCATCTAAATTGGCTAGTTTAATAGTTTTCCTTTCCCCTAAAAATTGGAGGAAGGAGACCCCTGCTTAGATTAAATATTTGAACCAGCCTTTTAGTTCTGTGTCTCCTCTTTGGGGAGCAATATCCCACCTAAGACTTCTGGGAACCATTGAATGTTTAATGTAGGTTTCTAAATAGGCAATGTCCCATTTGGTATGGTTCTCATATATCATGAAGATTCCCCCCAACTCATTCTCATCCTCTTTATAGGCTTCAAAAACCCCTTCTACATTAACCACCTTACTGGCACGAAATTCAAAAATGTCCATAGCAAAAATGGATGACAAGTGATTCCAGAATCCAGCTGCAGTAAATATATCATAAACAGTATATAGAAAAAAATACCGCGCTAGTAAAATATGTCATTGAATCCAACAATAAGAGAGCAGCAGCATGCAGTGCGATAACACAAAAAGTCCAATATAATAAAAAGTATGCCACGCTAAAAGAAAAATGTCCAAAAAACTCTCTTTATGAACATCCAATATAAAATCTTGCAAACACCATGATGTGCACACATAGACAAGGTGAAGTGCCCGACCGCCGTAGCTGTAGATTGAGCTTACCAGACAGCAAGCAATAAAGGCAGATGGCTTGCAACCCAGCCGGTCATTTTCTTTGTAGAATTCTCCTTTAATAGAGCATGGCAGGGGGTGTGTCATATGCCTACATACTTTTGCTAATAGGTATCCCTCATTCCCCTCTCAAAAAGTAGGGAGGTATGTAAAAAGGTAAAAAAAAATCCTGAATACACACACCAAATAAAGAACATCAAGTAAAGCACTCAAGTGATATACAGTATATAGTCCATACAAGTGCATAAGCAGCAAAGATCTCTGCAAACCACCTACATTTTGGAACCTATGCCCAAAAAAATAAAAATATAGGCAGGCAAACAGCTTTCCTGTGGTATCCCTGCAGCTGATTGTTTCTCTGATTGTTTCTCCAATTACTGACTTGCAATGCCTTGTTCTGCACTGTTTCCATGTGGAGGTGGCCATCTTGTTAGAGGCGGGGGTCTGCTTCCTCATGTTAGAGCCTCCAGCAAGGAGAACAGTGAGAGAAACACTAGTGACATCACTAAAATAAAGAAGAGAGTAAGGAAAATAAAGTAAATAATAAACAATGTACAAAGCAATGGGGGTCTACATAATAAGGTTTGTATATTGTAATAGCTAATACAACAAAATGAGTTGCTCAATATGGGTTTCTTATGGGTTTTTATGGGAAAGTATTTGAGATGATACTTTGCTGTCGTTTCAGAATTCTCCATGCAGGGCTTCCCAGGATGACTTCTTTACATAGCCCTGTTTGCTGCAATCAGTACTGGCCTTTACAGTGTGCTGCAGTTTTTTTTAGAGCAATTATCCATCTGTTACTCCATTAACTTTGCAATATGATGTCAATCTTGGGCAGCAGTGTGAAACTATGAGTGGAATTACATCAAACTCACAGTATAAATCTTAAGACATCTTTTCACTGATATCTAATTTAGGGTGAGCATTTTTAAAGAAAATAGTACACAATGAGCTATTTATTTTTTGCAGGGGACACATAGAATGATGTGGAATTCAACTAGCTGACATCATGACTAGTTAGCCACTTCAGCCCTGGAAGATTTTACCCCCTTCCTGACCAGAGCACTTTTTACAATTTGGCACTGCGTCGCTTTAACTGACACTTGCGCGGTCATTGACGCTGTACCCAAATGCGTCCTTTTTTCCCCACAAATAGAGCTTTCTTTTGATGGTATTTGATCACCTCTGCGGTTTTTATTTTTTGCGCTATAAACAAAAAAAGAGCGTCAATTTTGGAAAAAAAAAACAATATTTTTTACTTTTCGTTATAATAAATATCCCCCAAATTTAAAAAAAAAAAAACAAATTTCTTCATCAGTTCAGGCCAATATATTTTCTTCTACATATTTTTAGTAAAAAATTGCAATAAGCGTATATTGATTGGTTTGCATAAAAGTTACAGTGTCTACAAACTATGGGAAAGATTTATGGCATTTTTATTATTATTTTTTTTACTAGTAATGGCGGTGATCTGCGATTTTTAGCAGGACTGCGACAGGTCAGAGACTTTTGACACTTTTTTGGGACCATTGACATTTATACAGCAATCAGTGTTATAAAAATGCACTGATTACTCTGTAAATGTCACTGGCAGGGAAGGGGTTAACACTAGGGGGTGGCAATCAAGGGGTTAATTGTGTGTTCAATCAGTGTGTTCTAATTGTGGGGGGATAGGAATGACTAGGAGAGGAGACATATCGTTTTTCCTACTTAGTAGGAACAAACGATATGGCTTCTCTTCCTCGACAGCACAGGGATTTGTGTGTTTACACACACACAAATCCCCGTGCTGGCGCTCATGCATGCCCGTCTGCCATGCGCATCGGATCCCCCTCTGGTGGCCGCTAAAGGAATGGACGTACCAATACAGGATTTCATCCAGGGGAGCCATTCTACCGCAGTATATCTGCGTGAGCCAGTCGGTTGAACAATGTTCAGATAATTGTTCTAGAATTGAACAATAAATACGAGTAAGTGCAAGGCGCATTGTACCTACACCCCAGTCATGCAACAACAAAAAAACTCTCATTGAGCCAAGCTTTAAAAGAAGAACCCCACTAAGGCCCCTTTCACAGGGGGCAGACTGCGGCTGTGATCTGCTTGCTCAGTAGGGGATCTCTTCGCTGATCTTCACTGAACAGGCGGATGAGAGGTCCATGTCCAATTATGCAGAGCGGACATGGACACAAACCATTCTCACCTATGGGTGGGCAAGTGTAAAATATGCTAGTGCACTATGCATTGGAATGGATGCTTGTAGTCAAACTTGGGGCATGCAAGGAAAGGTGACAACATTACAGCTGAACTGAGTACAAGCTGTCCCCCTGGGAAAAGAAGTGCTTCTGGATAAAACTGTAGATACACTTGGCAAAAGTATGATTTAATTAAAACCAGAAAATATTACAAAGAGGATTAAACTTTTTAGCAATACAGTAACAAGTAGAACATAACATACCGAACCAAACACACCGTTTAATTGCATCTAACCTTAAAATCCAAAAAATACAGTAAAAAAAAAAAAAAAAAAAAGTAAAGTAAAATATTCCAAGTGGCAGCAAAAGTTTTCTTCTTCACAGGAATGATTGATTCCCTCCTTCTCTGTCTGTTCAGACAGAGCTGTACAGACAGTGGCAGGAGTGCTGGGCATTTAGAGCAACAGCATTTTGAAATAATATGATTTACGCTTTGTTCATATCTATGAAGGTGCAATGGTGCACATGTGTTTTTTGTGTGATTTTATGCAATGCATTCGTGTCAATGGACTGCCCAACATGTGAAAATTGCACAAAATAGGTGCATGACCCTTTTTTTAAATTGTGATGCACCAAAACGCATTGTACTTTGTTACTATGCATTTTGGAGCGCGTAACATGCGTTAGCAAAGTGCTTTGGGGTGCCATTAAGAGGTAATGGCACCACTACATGCCTGCTAAAGCTTTTTGTGCTTTGTGGGATCATGCCTGATTATGCGTCCATTCTCACAACACACAAATGTAAACCTAGCCTTAAGCCATATGAATAAAAGGAGACCTTTGTGGGTAACCTTGGCAGTGTTTGTCCCAAATGTTGTCATTGTCATTTTTCTGGACAGCTTGATTGGTATAAACGTGGAAATAAATGTAAAAAAAAGGCATATCAATTACAGAGGAATTCATAAGATGAATACTATATTTACAAGTATTAAACAAAAACACAATTTTTTTTATTTTTATGTTCCTTTAAACTCTCTGTCAAATGATAGAGTCTAATTGGCCATTAAAGAGTACTGGTTTTCCAGAGAAATACATGCAAAAGTTCTGATATATGTCTCACAATTTCTGTTATTTTCCAAGTTCGTAATAATGCTAATGTTATGGTTTTATCTGGAGGCCAAGGACATCTAATAAGATTTTATTTGACGAAACAGAGAAATGCAGAAACACGTATACATCTATTTGGTTTATTGTTCCATTTAATGCCCAGAATATTGCTTGTAAGTCAGATTTGTTGGTGATCATTTATCAAGTAATGTAGAGACATTTCTGCAGATGTGACAATAATATGAGTCTGCTAATGATCACTTGCTCTGGAAGAATTAATGATGGATTGTAAGCACTGGTCAATCTGTTCAATAGCAGAAGATGAAAAGATGGATGACTTTGTAGGTCACGATGATGCTTATGTATGAACACAAGTTTCTAAAAAGTTTCTGTAAAGTTCTAATTGTTTAAAAGAAAACGTGTCATTAGAAAACATGATGAGGCTTTGGTTCACTGCTACCAATGGGTTTGAGACGAATTCTGTGGGTTGGAGATTTCTGGTGAATGCACAAATTTACTTGAGGGAATCTTTAAAAACCATATTGCACTGCATTGCACTGCATTGCCTTTGACCTATAGCCAGCATCCTTAATAGGCCCTTGAAGAAGCCAGCCCTTTCACTATAAATGGAAGCTGGGGCACAGAGCAGCCAAAGTGATAGTTATTATCACTGTGTATTGAAGCTGTTTTAGGAAAAGGACATGGAAAGCTGACAAACTGCATAAGAAGAGATCATCAGTTAACAACCTGTACTTTAGTTCTGATTCCTAGCTCTTTCGACAATCAACCTACTTGATGCTGTTTTCTCTTATTGTTCCAATAATTGGGAGCTTTTTTGTCTTTAATTGTATTTTGCAGTCAATTTAATGTCAGCGATTACTGTAAGCAGCTGCCCCCTTATCAAACTTTGGGCTTTTGTCTCAGTGGTGGAATTTTGGAGTTTTAAGCGGAGAATACACTATTAGTTTTACTGTCAGCTCCAGTCGGAGCCTCTGTACTAACCATGCAAAGTTAGTTCAGCGATCTCCCCTGCTGAGCTGGGCTGAGCTGCCTCTGCCAGAACACTCCGATCAGAGCTCCCTGCCATAAGCTGAAAACACTGATCGGGAGTGGGTCGGCTGCTGACATTCGGCCCATGTGGGCCACAAACACCATTGAGAGGCAAACAAAAAAAATGGATTAAACAGATACAGTGAACAAAGTTCTGTAGCGATACAGGTCCTGGGGTGAAGAGGCATGGTGAGTATTTTGCAGATCTCGCTTTTTATCACAAAGTTTTGAAAATTGAAAAAAGAAAAAAAAAATTTCCTTTTCTTTCTTCATTTTCCAAAAAAACAGTAATCTATATGCCCATAACATGGGCGCTGAGACGCAGAAAAGGTTTGTCATCTTCTCAGCTCCTTTTGGTTACAAACACCATTGAGAGGCAAACAAAAAAAAAATATAGATTAAACAGGTACAGTGAACAAAGTTCTGTAGCGATACAGGTCCTGGGGTGAAGAGGCATGGTGTGTATTTTGCAGATCTCGCTTTTTATCACAAAGTTTTGAAAATTGAAAAAAGAAAAAAAAAATGTCCTTTTCTTTCTTCATTTTCCAAAACAAATGAGAGCTGCAAAATACTCACCATGCCTCTTAGCAAATACCTTGGGGTTTCTACTTTCCAAAATGGGGTCATTTGGGGGGGGGGGGGTTGTGCTATCTGGGCATTTCATGACCTCCAAAACTGTGATAGGTAGTGAGGAGTGAAATTACAATTTTATGCCCTTAGGAAATCCTGAAGGCGGCGATTGGTTTTCGGGGTCCTGTACGCGGCTGGGCTCCCAAAAAGTCCCACACATGTGGTATCCCTGTACTCAGGAGAAGCAGCAGAATGTATTTTGGGGTGTAATCCCACATAAAGCCTTGGCATGTCAAGCAATATATCATTTAGTGACAACTTTGTGCAAAAAAAAAGGTTCGTCATATTCCCAAAACTTGTGGCAAAATATAAAATATTCCATGGACTCAACATGCCTCTTAGCAAATAGCTTGGGGTGTCTACTTTCCAAAATAGGGTCATTTGGGGGGATTTGTACTATCTTGGCATTTCATGGCCTCCAAAACTGTGATAGGTAGTGAAATCACCATTTTACGCCCTTAGAAAGCCTGAAGGCAGTGATTGGTTTTCGGGGTCCTGTACGCGGCTAGGCTCCCAAAAAGTCTCACACATGTGGTATCACTGTACTCAGGAGAAGCAGCAGAATGTATTTTGGGGTGTAATATCACATATACCCATGTCATGTGTGAGCAATATATCATTTAGTGACAATTTTGTGAAAAAAAATAAAAAATTTTAATTTTCCCAAAACTTGTGGCAAAATATAAAACATTACATGGACTCAACATGCCTATCAGCAAATAGCTTGGGGTGTCTTATTTCCTAAATGGGGTCATTTGGGGGGGTTGAACTGTGTTGGTATTTTATGCACAACATTAGAAGCTTATGCCACACATCATCCACTCTTCTAACCACTTGAAGACAAAGCCCTTTCTGACACTATAACAATATTTTTTTTTTTTTTGCTAGAAAATTACTTTGAACCCCCAAACATTATATATTTTTTTAAAGCAAAGTTCCTACAGATTAAAATGGTGGGTGTTGCAATTTTTTTCCCACACAGCATTTGCGCAGCAATTTTTCAAACACAATTTAAAAAAAAAAAAAAACACTTTTTTGAAATGTAATGCACTATAACACACTATATTGTCCAAATGTTTGGTAAAATATAAAAGATGATCTTGTGCCGAGTACATAGATACCAAACATGACATGTTTTAAAATTGCGCACAACCGTGCAGCGGCAACAATCTACATACATTTTTAAAAGCCTTTACAGGTTACCACTTTAGATTTACAGAGGAGGTCTTCTGCTAAAATTACTGTACTCGATCTGACATTCGTGGTGATACCTCACATGCATGGTGCAATTGCTGTTTACATATGACATGAGACCGACACTTGCGTTCGCCTTTGGGCGTGAGCATGGGGGAACAGGGGTGTTTTATTTTTTATTTTTTTAATTATTTATTTTGCTTTTTTATTTTATTTTTACACTGTTCCTTTCATTTATTTTTTTGTCATTTTTATTGTTATCACAGGGAATGTACATATCCCCTATGATAGCAATAGGTAGTGATTGGGATCTATTAGACTCTAGATCTCTCCTCTGCCCTCAAAGCATCTGACCACACCAAGATCGGTGTGATAAGATGCTTTCCCAATTTCCCAATGGCGCTGTTAATATCCAGCGAAACCGAAGTCATTAAATGCTTTGTAGCTTCTGATTTCTTAGGCCATAGAGATGACTGGAGCCATTCTAGTCTTCGATCATCTCTATGGTCAGCTGGCGGAACCACCGGCTGCATTCTCGGGTTTCCCCGTGGGACAGGAGAGCCCGAAAAAACCATGGAAGACGGCAGGAGGGGGGGCATTCCCTCCCACTGTTTGTAAAAGCAGTCTATCAGCTAATTAGCTGCTAGGATTGCTTTTACATGAAAGCCAACCGCTGGCTGAAAAGAACGATACCAAGATGCTACCTAGACCTGCAGGCATCATTCCGGTATAACCACTCATAACTACTCAATACCAGTACGTGGCTGGTCATTGGGCATATATTGTAATGTTCTTTTTTTTCATGCAGCCCGTGGGCTGAACAAAAAAAAAAGAGATTGCTCGGTGGATACGCCCACCATTAGAATACCGCCCTGCATTCACCCACTTCTAATGATGGGCATACATGCCCGTTTTTTTAACTGTGGTGGTGAAATCACCTCCTACAGCGATGGGGTCGCTGATTTATGTATCGTGAGAGCAAACACTGTTGCTGTCAAGATAAATAAATCAGTGCTGCAGTTGAACGGTGCACCTGAAAAGAAAATAATGGTTAACAATAAGCACAGTAAAGAGTAAAATATAAAAGAATTACATACCTGAAAAGCAAACATGATAAAATATAGTAACAATAAAACATTACGGTCAAGCATAAAATACAGTAAAAAAGAGCAGAACAATAGAGAGAGAACAATAGAGAGAGAAAAGAGAGAGAAGAACAATAAAATGCCAACTATTTTGGGCTTTTTTATTTTATTTTTTGTTTATTTTATTTACTTTTTTGTTTTTGTTTTTTTTTAACACTTCGATAACTGTAAAGAGTAAAGAGTAAAATATAAAAGAATTACATACCTGAAAAGCAAACATGATAAAATATAGTAACAATAAAACATTACGGTCAAGCATAAAATACAGTAAAAAAGAGCAGAACAATAGAGAGAGAACAATAGAGAGAGAAAAGAGAGAGAAGAACAATAAAATGCCAACTATTTTGGGCTTTTTTATTTTATTTTTTGTTTATTTTATTTACTTTTTTGTTTTTGTTTTTTTTTAACACTTCGATAACTGTAATGCCCTGTACACACGGACGGATTTTCCAACGGAATATGTGCGATCAGGGCTTGTTGTCGGAAATTCTGACCGTGTGTGGGCTCCATTGGACTTTTTCCATTGGAATTTCCGACACACAAAGTTTGAGAGCAGGCTATAAAATTTTCCGACAACAAAATCCGTTTGCGTAAATTCCGACCGTGTGTGGACAATTCTGACGCACAAAGTGCCACGCAGGCTCAGAATAAATTAAGAGAGAAAAGCTATTGGCTACTGCCCCATTTATAGTCCCGACGTACGTGTTTTACGTCACCACGTTCAGAATGATCTGATTTTCCGACAACTTTGTGCGACCGTGTGTATGCAAGACAAGTTTAAGCCAACATCCGTCAGAAAAAATCCATGGATTTTGTTGTCGGAACGTCCGATCAATGTCCGATCGTGTGTACAGGGCACAACTTTAACAGTTCCAGGTTTGGGTCTCTCAAAATGCGATGGCATCTTTGGAGACCCTGTGAAAGTGTATCCTAGAATGAGCCGTGCTGTACCCTACGCTAATACTCCACTAGTGTGTGGTAGCATTCAAAACATTCACAGATGCAAAGACCAGATTGGCCAGGACAGGAGGGACAATAATAGCGGGTGTCATGCCTATATCCGTGCTTGCTACAGACATGACATCTTCTTTGGGGTGATCATTGGGTAGGGGTACCAGGGAGGACATACGGAAAATGCCTGTCATGCAGCCAGCTCACTGAATTTGAATTGGGAAGTTGGGCCACAGCACCACCTGGAAACAGTAGGGCTGTAATGATCTCTTCCTGGAATCTAAGGAAGGATCCAGTTCATCCTGGCGCTTTGTATAGCACATAAGCGTTCAGCAGAGCCCATTGGAATAAGTATACAGACACTTTTTTGCACCAGCGTCTGGCCTTATGGGCAGTCAAGTATGGCACCATCAACTGGTCATTGAGGTCCACCCCTCCAATATTAAGGTTGTATTCGTGGACACAGAGGGGTTTCTCCACAACACCAGTCGCCGTTGGAATTTGCACTGTTGTATCTGCGTGAAGGGAGAACAGAACGAAAACATTCTGATTATCCCTCACTTCACTGCAAAGAAATTATTACACTTCAAGCAGACTCTTTCCCACAGTCTAAGTCGGGACTCTACAAGCCACTGGGATTAGATCGCACAGTGCCACATGTGTCAATTCCATGATCAAACAAGTGACTAAAAAGTGGCACAATAGTGTAATAATTGTCCACGTACAAGTGGTATCCCTTTCAGAATAAGGGTGACACCAAGTCCTAAACAATCTAGCCAGCGCTCCCTATGTAGTTTGGGCAGTTCTCGGGCTCCATGTGACTAATCTTTTCCCCCCGTAAACCATAAAACTATATGTATAGCCTGTTGCCTTGTCACAGAGCTTATAGATCTTGACCCCATATCTGGCACACTCATCAATGCAGACAACTTGATCGGGAGTAAACAAGGCTGCAAACTGTTGGTTGAAGTGGTTTATGAGGGGCCGAGTTTTGTGGAGCCGATCGTATTCAGGGTCACACCGAGGACGACAGAGTTCATTGTCATTAAAATGCATGAACCGCAAGATCTGCTCGTATCTAGCCCTGGTTATGGGGATAGGCTCAGGAAGGTCTTAAATTCAGAAACTGTAATTGGTTTCCAATCTCTGGCAAGGGTCAACTGGGGATTAGCGGCAATGAATTGACCAGCATACAGATTGCTTTGGTCCACAATAGTTCTACAGGGATCTACCGTGAACAACAGTGAATAAAAATCAAGTGAAGTAAAATCAACTGTTTCCACCTGAATTACGTGTTGGCCAGTGAATGGGGGAAGTACGGGTGCTGCAGAAGTGGTGGGCTCCCAATTAGGATTGGCAAATGCAACAGGAAGGGCACTATGGGCTCGACGGGCCTGTGTTTGTCTTCTTGGTGGCTGCGGGACACTACTTGTGGTAGCCACCGCACCAGCTTGAACTACACGTATGGGACTCACCACATCACCATGTGATACTGCGGTGCTGGATGTACGACCAGGGTGTACTAGGCCGCTGGTGCTTGCCAGTTCACCAGAAGGATGAGTGGCACTAGTACTGCTCTCTGCTCCATACGAGAGCCCTGCAGTTCTTGCACCTCAACAACAGAAGAAGAACGGGGTCGGATACGCCTGACCTTAGCAGGGACCACTACTCCATCGTCAGAGCTATCTGCCAGGGTGCCGCTGCTGTCTACCGGTTTGTATTCTGAGCCTGAATCTGACAGATGGATGACTACCTCTTCAATATCATCTGTAATGCTTAGAAACGTGTAGGCGTCTTCACTAGTGTACCTTTGATTGGACATTGTGGCCTCTAAATTTACAGGTACAACTAGTGAGACTCACAGACAAAAAGAGCAACTGGTTGTCAGCAACTGCTTTAATCGTTACCAAGAAAACTGTAAGCGTTCGTAGGGATCAGGCCTGACTCTGCAAATGCTGCAGTTATGTGTGTTGTGTTTTGTAAGTGACAGTGATCGACTGATACTGCACTTGGGTGGCCTGGGTTGGGAGGAGGGGCTAAACGCAGGCGCTAGCAGGTATCTGGGCTGATCCTGCTAACACAGCATTTTTGGGAACCCTAAACTACTGGGGATGCTAGTATAGATCTGATCAGATTAAATATATTGATCCGTTTAGACACTATACTACTAAGGGAGGTGTATGGTGCGTGCGTGGGTGTTAGCGCTACTGGCATTAATCGGATGCTGCCTGGGGCTGACGCTGACCCTAACTGATGCTAAAACCTAACTGGTGTCACCCACCGGGTGATCGGGGGGTTAAACCTCTATTCATAGCTCCCAACTGTCCCTGATTTTGAGGGACTGTCCCTGATTTCGAGGGACTGTCCCTGATTTGGAACAATGTCCCTCTGTCCCTCTTTCCCCTTCATTTGTCCCTCATTTTGGTCTGATCTATATAGTTGTATATAATATGCACTTTTTATCTTTCAAAAAGTGTTTCCCAGTGCTAAACCTTTCGTCCAATTTCTAAATTGCTGCATTTGTTAATTTTTTTGTAAATTCCCTTCTCAAAATGTTGGGAGATATGCCTTTATTGGTAATATACGGCGGGTGCCCTGATGCTATAAAAAAAATGACCAACTAACCAGCATCACTAATACGGTGATCACTGGTGAAAGGGTTAACCGGGGGCGATCAAGGGGTTAAACCTTTATTAGGGGGGCACCCTCGACCTAAGTGGGCCTACTACTAACTGCCCTAATGCTGATTAGTGACACCAATGCAAATGATCAGTGAAAAATCTGAAACTGCAATTGATGACACAGTGACAGGGAATGAAGGGGTTAACTGGGGGGTGATTTGGGGGGTGATCAGGTGAAATGTGTGACTACGTGTACTGTGTCAGTGTAGGGTTGGTGCAACTCACGTTTGGATGTCCTCTCCTCTCAGGAACCAAAAAGGATTCTAGGATGGAAGGTGACATCACTTCCTCTGCCTGTGTTGATATTACACAGGCAGAGGAGGCATTTCATTGGTCAGAACCGATCAGCAGGTCCAGGCCAGAAATCATTGGCATGGAGCTGAAGACTGATCGGTTCCGCAACAAATCTGATTGCTGCGGGTATGGCGGGGGCGCGCGTTCCCTGATCGTGAGAGAGAGAGAGAGAGAGAGAGAGAAGAGTGGGTTATAGGTAGAGAGAGAGAAAAGAAGCATGAGTGGGAGAAGAGGGAGAGGGAAATAGGGTGGCAGAGGGGGGTAGAGGGAGGAGGGAGAAAGGAGGAGAGAGAGAATTTTCTCTAAACCTTAGTGAATGAGGTGAATGCCTGCTGACTTCCATCATCCAATTACGTGGAGCAAAAATGCAGTTTTTTTATTTTCCTTGCACATGATTGGGTATTTTTTTTTCAAACTGAAATACCACCACATTCACTAAGCTCTGGGGAAATTCCACTTGCAAAGTGCAACTTCCCTTGCAAAATGAACAGTCTAGTTCCCTTTAGTAAATTAGCCCAAATATCTATGCACAGTTTCTGTAATTGTAGTGAACTTTTTGATATTATCTGGTTTGTTGTGTTTTTAAATGCAACTTGTGTAAATATCTAAACCTATCTACATATCAGTTTATATAATCCCTTGCAAGACATCACTCACACACTGGGGGAGCGGGGCAGTTCTTGGAGCCTGCAGGCATATGTGCTGACGAAGAACATGCTGGCAGGAGGAGACAGCTGAGAGTTGACCTGATCAGTCTGCTGCTGCTCCTTCTCTGTCACATCACAAGCTGGGGCAGAGAAGTGACCTAACTGTGTTGTTTCATTGCAGCAGAGAAACATCAGGTTGTGTTGTCTAAACTGTTCAGACCGTGTAAAGCCTCGTACATGCAGTAAGATTGTTGGACAACCAAACGCCTGATTTTGGTTGTGTGACAGGATCCTGTCTTGCATACTAACATTACGCAAATTGTCATGCCACAAACACGAACGTAGTGGCGTACTATGAGGAATTTCAGCTCTTGAGCGCCACCCTTTGGGCCCCTTCTGCTAATTTTCGTGTTTGTTGAGCATTGATTCCGCGCATGCGTGTTTGTACTTTCGACTTGTGTGACGGATTTGTGTACCGACCATCTGAAAATCTGATGTGTAGCTGTTGTTTGACAAAACTTTACATACCATGTCATCCAACATTTGTTGGCCGAAAATTGGAAAACAATTGTTGAAAGGAGCGTACTAACGGTAAGAACTTCGGACAACAGCCTGTCAAACGACAATCCCCTTCTGATTTTCGTACCGTGTGGCTTACGTCTCTGGACTGGATATATAGCAATACAAATAATATGGCAGGTAAAACAGCTCCAAGATGTGCATTCCTCTGTAATTTCAGTGGTTCAGCTTTAAATGCATCAAAAAGACAAAAAGAAACCCTCTGACAGGACTTTAAAGGGCAACGACTCCAAAAAATGGTGTATGCAAACAGTAAATTGTAGAAAAATATATAGTTTAATACAAATTCTAAAAAACATCAATACATAAAAGCTTTTGTCAAAACGGCATAATAAATTGATGCCATAGATAGAAGAGCACAATTAACCACTTCAGCCCCAGAAGATTTTACCCCCTTCCTGACCAGAGCACTTTTTACGATTCGGCACTGCGTCGCTAAAACTGACAATTGCGCGGTCATGCGACGTTGCACCCAAACAAAATTGACGTCCTTTTTTTCCCACAAATAGATCTTTCTTTTGGTGGTATTTGATCACCTCTGTGGTTTTTATTTTTTGCACTATAAATCAAAAAAGAGCACCAATTTTGAAAAAAAACGCAATATTTTTGACTTTTTGCTATAATAAATATCCCCCAAAAATATATAAAAAAAACCCCTATTTATTTCCTTAGTTTAGGCCGATATGTATTCTTCTACATATTTTTGATAAAAAAAAAAATCGCAATAAGCGTATATTGATTGTTTTGCGCAAAAGTTATAGCGTCAACAAAATAGGGGATAGTTTTATGGCATTTTTATTTATTTTATTTATTTTACTAGTAATGGTGGCAATCTGCAATTTTTATCGGGACTGCTACATTATGGTGACCACTGGCATTTTTACAGCAATCAGTGCTATAAAAATGCATTGATTACTGTAAAAATGTCACTGCAGGGGAAGGGGTTAACACTAGGGGGCGATCAAGGGGTTGTGTTCCCTAGTGTGTGTTCTAACTGAAGGGGGGAGTGAACTGTGTAGAAGTGATAGATCGCTGTTCATACTCTGTATGAACAGACGATCTGTCACTTCTCCCCTCAGAGAACCGGAAACTGTGTGTTTACACACACAGATTCCGGTTCTCCGTGTGCCCCGGGCGATTGCGGGAGCCCAGCAGTGATCACGACCGCCTGGCACTCGCATCAACTCCGTGGGCGAGCGGCCACGGGGCGAAGCGACGTTACATAACGTCATTTTGCCCAGCCGTGCCATTCTGCCGCAGTAGAACTGCGGTGGCTGGTCGGCAAGTGTCAGGTATCAGGATACCTAGTAAACAATGTTTTTCAAAATGATATAGTGTTTGTCTATGGATAATTTATTTTGTGTGTGCATATATTTTGTATTTACTTATATCTTTATGAATTGTAGATTGCATAGTTTTCTACACCACTTGCTCCTGACGAAGAGGAATTACGCCCCAAAAACCTCGAAACACGTTCAGCTTGAGCATCACTATGTACATTTGCACATTAGTGTTGTAAATAGTGGTTTAATTATGCTCTTCTAACTATGACATCAATTTATCATGCAGTATTGGCAAAAGCTTTTATGTATTGATGTTTTTTTAGAATTTGTATTAAACCATATATTTTTCTACAATTTACTGTTTGCATACACCATTTTTGGGAGTCATTGCCCTTTAAAGTCCCGTCAGAGAGTTTCTTTTTGTCTTTTTGATGCAATATTAGGGATGTGGGCAATTTCTCCTTTTCCCTAGTAGAATCAACCTATCTTTTGTATATCAGCTTTAAATGCAGTTCACAATTAAACATTTATGTACTTTTTATGACCTGCTCTGTTTGGACAACACTAAAAGGGACTTTGTGTTTACTTAAATTAAGCATTTAAAAGCAGTGATTTGTTTCTCATTACCAGTCTCAGTACTCTTTATGGCATTGGCTCAGAGTGGTCTATCAGGAAAGGTTACTGAGTTTTTATTTTGGAAAATGTTGTTGGTGGAAAGCAAAGCAGTTTAATCCAAGAAACTGAAACTATGCTTCAACGGAATAAAAACAAATGGGTTCTCTTAATAACAGTGGCATGATCAGACATCTTAATTTGCTTTCCTAGAAGCAGACATTCCGTGAAAATGATTGTTTCTCTTTATTAATTTACTTTGTGCATTGCACAAAACTAAATACATTATTAAGCACACAATACATCTTGCAATATGCTGTAATGTTTGATTGCCCTGTGATTTCTGTTTTGTTAGAAAGATATGTTTGTGTGCAACCAGTTATGTTTTTCAGCAGGTACTTGTGTCTTCCCTTCTCTTTTAGTGGGTGACTACGTTCTTTTTCCATGGTTCCACTGTATGTAGAAATGCAGCCACCCCTCTTGCTCTCTCCTGAGTTGGGCTAGGGATTAACCATTTGCCGACTGGCTCACGCCGATATGTCAGCAGAATGGCACTGCTGGGCAAACCGCCATACCCATACAGCGGCTCCTTTAAGAGCCGTAGCAGGTGTGCGTGCACGCTGTACGTGGCTGGCGGGTGCAAACGCCTCCGGCCACACGCGATCGCGGGCACAAGAGCCAGAACAGGGATTTGTGTGTGTAAACACACAAATCCCCGTTCTGACAGGGGAGGAGAGACAGATCGTCTGTTCCTACTAAGTAGGAACAATCTGGCTCCTCCTCTAGTCAGTCCTATCCCCTCACAGTTGGAAACACACCTAGGGAACACAGTTAACCCCTTGATCGTCCCCTAGTGTTAACCCCTTCCCTGCCAGTGACATTCACACAGTAATCAGTGCATTTTTATAGCACTGATCGCTGTGTTAGTGTCAACGGTCCCAAAAACGTGTCAAAAATGTCCAATCTGTCCGCCGCAATGTCACAGCCCCAATAAAAATCGCTGATCGTCGCCATTACTAGTAAAAAATAAATAATAAAATGCCATAAATCTATTCCCTATTTTGTAAACGCCATAACTTTTGTGCAAACCAATCAATAAACGCTTATTGTGATTTTTTTTTTACCAAAAATATGTAGAAGAATACATATCAGCCTTAAAAAAAAAAAATAAATTATATTTATTATAGCAAAAGGTAAAATATATAGTTTTTTTCTTCAAAATTGTGAGGGGGTTTTATAGCGCAAAAAATAAAAACCGCAGAGTTGATCAAATACCACCAAAAGAAAGCTCTATTTGTGGGGAAAAAAAGGACGTCAATTTTATTTGGGTACAACGTTGCATGCCCGCGCAATTGTCAGTTAAAGCGACGCAGGACGTATCACAAAAAATGGCCTGGTCAGGAAGGGGGTAAATCCTCCTGGGGCTGAAGTTGTTAGGGATGTGTAGTGTGCATAGAGCAGTACATATGACCACAGCTAACATGCACTGTTTGTTCCAAGCAAACAGAAACAACAGGGGAAAAAGAAAGATTTGGGAGCGCATGGAGGATGTTATAAGTAGGCAAAAAAAAAAAAACATCCAGTCCATATGCTTCCCCGATAGTGGTGATGCGGAAGAAGAATAGTTCCCTGAGGTTGTGCATCGACTATCAGACGCTGAACCGAAGGACCATCCCCGACCAATACACCACCCCAAGAATAGAAGATGCCTTGCAGAGCGTGTGGTGGTTCAGTGTGTTGGATTTGAAGAGTGGGTACTGCCAAATCCACATGCATCCTGAAGACTGGGAGAAGACGGCTTTTATTACCCCAGTGGGGTTCTTTGAGTTTGACTGGATGCCTCAAGGCCTGTCTGGCACTCCAGCCACATTCCAGAGGCTAATGGAGAAGACAGTGGGCGACATGAACCTGACTGAGGTGCTGGTGCACCAGACAACATCATCGTCTTCGGCAAAAGACTTTAGAGGAACACAAAGAGCACCCACTGAATGAGCATTTGAAAAGCGAAGAGAAAAATGAGGACCCAGACCTGACTAAGCCTGTTAGACCAGCTGGAGGGCCCAGGAAACCTCGAGAATCCATTCAGGAACAATGGACTGCCCAGTGTGAGGAGGCTTTTAGGCAGCTGAAGTGGAGCCTAACAATTTCTCCAGTCCTGGTCTATGCAGATCCAACCAAGTCGTACAAACTGCATGTCGATGCCAGCCAAGATGGGTTAGGCGGGTTGCTATTTTAAGAGCATGACAGGCACCTGCGGCCTGCTGCCTATGTGAGCCAGAGCTTGGCACCCACCGAGAAGAACTACTTCATACACAAACTCGAGTTTCTGGCTTTGAAGTAGGCAGTGGTGGATTAGCTGAGGGATTAGCTGTACTGAGAGGACTTTGTGATCAAGACAGACAATAATCCACTCACATACATCCTCACTACCGCCAAGTTGGATGCCACTGGATACAGGTGGTTGGCTGCCCTATTGGGGTTCACTTTCAGCCTTCAATACTGAACGGGGACAGAAACAAAGATGCGGACACTTTGTCAAGAAGGTCCCATGGTTCCAGAGACTCTCCAGAAGAATGGAATCAGCTGACCACTGAAGGGGTATAAGCTTTATGTGGAGGAGCAGAACATCAAGCTGGAGGCGGGTCATGGGCCAAAGACATTGGGGTCTCAGTGGCTGGTGTCCCCAAGTGTTATAGTAATGTCACCAAAGTCGGGGATTAGGGCCTGCCCAAGCTCTCCAAAAAAGATTTGAGATAGGACCAGGGAATGGACCCTCTTTGTAGTTTAGTATTGAAGGCTTTGGAGAGCCAACGCCCTAACTTGCTACTTACTGATTCCCAGAAGGAAGCCTGTCTGCTGCACATAGAGTGGGAACAGATGCAGCTGCGCAACCGAGTGGTCTACCGAAGGTGCCCCTCTGACGATTCTGAAGAGAAATGGCAGTTGTTCCGACCTGGAGAGACAGTGCTAACTGCCCTACATGACAACCATGGCCACCTAGGGCCCGAGAGGACATTTAACCTGGTGAGTGACCGGTTCTACTGGCCCTGCATGCTGTCTGAAGTCGAGGTCACTCGAAGTCACTCCTGCATCAGATGCATACAAGGAAGACTTTGCCTCACTGAGCTGCCCCAATGGACCATCTTCAGAGTCAAGAACCCATTGAGCCGGTGTGCATTGGCTTTCTGTGCTTGGAGCCTGATCTGAATGGACAGGGAAATATCCTGGTAGAGACTGATTACTTCACTAGGTATGCCCAGGCATTTCCCACAAAAGACCAACAAGCATCCACTGTGGCCAAGATCTCGGTGGGGAAAATCTTTGTACATTATGGTCTGCGTCAGCGCATCCACTCTGATCAAGGGAGATACTTCAAGAGTAACCTCATCAAGAGGCTCTTAGGCCCCTTAGGCCTCCAAAAATCTAGAACCACTGCATATCACCCTCAAGGGGACCCTCAGCCAGAGAGATTCAACCAAACTCTCCTAGATATGCTTGGAACTCTTGCTTTGGAAAAAAAAAAATCAACAATGAAGCAACCATATCATGACCATCGTGCATGCTTACAACAGCACCACAAATGATGCCATAGGCTACTCCCCTTATCGACTGATGTTCAGACCCGAGGCCAGCTGCCAGTTGACTTGGGCTTGGGCACGACCTTAGACCATACCTCAACAACATCCCACAGAGGATATGTGGATCGAAGAAGTTTGAAAAACGCCTATAACAAGGCTCAAGCTGCCTCAGATGCTGGAGGACAGCGAAATAAGAGAAACTTTGACCTCAGAGTCTAAGTGTAGGACCTGCAGCCTGGTAACAGAGTGCTGCTGAGGAACCTGAGAAACACAAGTTGGCTGAACGCTGGATGCCACCGCAATCATCTGCTGCCCCTGTCAGAAGCAGTTTGTGTGCCACAACAGCCAGACTTACAACCTACCCCAAAGACCTCACATATATCCTGTCCAGTGACTAAGTCTAGCTCATACCCCTGAGTGCAGTGAAGGAAGACAGTGAGGATGAAGAGATGGGGATAGATTGGCTGTGGCCATCTCAAATGTCAACACCTGCCATCCCTTCTCCCCCTCTTCCTAAGGAGGCAAACACTGGGATTCTCAGGCCAGAGGCCCCTGAGTTTGTACCTCAGAGTCAGCCCCTGAAAGACCCTCAATCTTCCCTGCTGGCGGGAGATCCCAAAGAATTTCACTCTTTGATAGTGGAAGAAGGAGGACCTGTTGGGGAAGAGGAAGGAGCTGACATACCAGAGGAAGAAATGACTGTGCAGGAAGAAAGGGCTAGTGAGCCTGCAACACCTTTACCTAGAGAGCAGAGGGAGCCAAGAGTTATTCGCCCACCCAAGAGACTGACCTATGATGTTTTGGGTGAGAACTCTGAGGAAGTCATTCTCACTTCTCAAAGGACTCTTGACACGCCTGATCTCTCCACAAGAGTATGGGTGGAGAGCGGCCCCTACTCGCCCCCTGGCACATCTAGATGGGCCAACCCAGTATTGGTGGCCTGTGGACAGAACAACCTCCCCTCTTATAACAATTGTTGGAAGGTTCCTCTGTCAACTCTGTGTCATGATATGAGTTGTTCAAGCCTAAATTCTAGTTAAAGAAATGTTTTTTATTTTGCATGTATCTAAATGTTATGCTTGCATTAACCTGTTTGCCTCCTGTTGTATACTAAAAAAAGCATGTAACAGGATATGGACTCTTTACCTCCTTTCAAGGGCCAAAGGTTCTTTAGTGTGGGGGAGTGTGTAGCGGGTGCCGATGTTCTCCTTCCCCTCACGCTCAGCCAGGGACAGCCGGGGGCACATACACACAGGCTGGTACACAGACAAAGCCACAGCTGTGGGGGTTTCCTCCCCCCTCCCTCTCCTCCCCATGCTGCACACACACAACAGAGTGTGCTGGATTGGATAGCTGTCTGTTTGGTTCTCCTGCTGATTGACTGCCACAGGGGACCAATCAGGAGGGAGCAAAAGCAGAGCTTCTTGGGACATGTGACTCCCGCAGAGGAGTGGCCCCACTACAGTGAATGGGCAGGGGACTGCAGCCCCCAGCATGCCAAGGGAGAGAGCTGGAGTCAAGGGAGGAGAAGGAAGGACCCAGGAAGCCCAGAGAGATGAGGGGAGACCACATGGCAAAGAGAGGGATCGCTGCTAAGCCAGAGGGGTGATCCCATCCATCAGCCAGCTTCACCCTGGGATGCCAGATCACCGCTACAGACACCCTATCAGTTGTGTGGGTGTCCAGGCAGACATTATTGTGTCGCCGATTGTTCGGGTTGCCCAGCGGGCATCAAAAGGCATTCAGGAGTCTTCTCCGGAACGTCCTTTCCCTTGGGACATGTTGCTGCAGGGACTTGGTAATCTATTTAAAGAGACATTGCATGCAAACACTTTTACTCTCTTATGCATCAGAGTCTTTCAGTAGACACTTTGCACCAGTTATCCACCAAAGACTCAGTGACAAACACTGATACTCATTAAGGAGGAACCCTAACTATAAAGTATAAAGTTGATGTTGCACATCGTTGCATATTGTAACACACATTTGTGTTTGGGCCCGTGACCTCAGGATTCTAATACAGAGGTCATATTTAGGCTCTTTGAGTTAAAACTGTGCTATAGATACTTTGTCTGTGCCTTTCTATTTGCCATATTTACAGTGCCTTGAAAAAGTATTCATACCTCTTGAAATTTTCCACATTTTGTCATGTTACAACCAAAAAACATAAATGTATTTTATTGGGATTTTATGTGATAGACCAACACAAAGAGGCACATAATTGTGAAGTGAAAGGAAAATGATAAATGGTTTTCTAAATTCTTTACAAATAAATATGTCAAAAGTGTGGCGTGCATTTGTATTCTGCCCCCCGAGTCCATACTTTGTAGAACCACCTTTCGCCTCAATTACAACTGAAAGTCTTTTTGGGGATGTCTCTACCAGCTTTGCACATCTAGAGAGTGAAATTTTTGCCTATTTTTCTTTGCAAAATAGCTCAAGCTCTGTCAGATTGGATGGAGACCATCTGTGAACAACAATTTTCAAGTCTTGCCACAGAGTCTCAATTGGATTTAGGTCTGGACTTTGACTGGGCCATTCTAACACATGAATGTGCTTTGATCTAAACCATTCCATTGTAGCTCTGGCTGTATGTTTAAGGCCGTTGTCCTGCTGGAAGGTGAACCTCCATCCCAGTCTCAAGTCTTTTGCAGACTTTAACAAGTTTTCTTCTAAGATTGCCCTGTATTTTGCTCCATCCGTCTTCCTTCCCTGTCCCTGTTTAAGAAAAGCATCCCCACAACATGATGCTGCCACCACCATGTTTCACTATTAGGATGGTGTGTTCAGGGTGATGTGCAGTGTTAGTTTTCCATCACACGTAGAGTTTTGCGTTAAGGCCAAAAATTCAATTTAGGTCTCATTTAACCAGTGCACTTTCTTCCACATGTTTACTGTGTCCCCCACATGGCTTCTCGCAAACTGCAACGGGACTTCTTATGGCTTTCTTTCAACAATGGCTTTCTTCTTGCCACTCTTCAATAAAGGCCAGATTTGTGTAGTGCACTGCTAATAGTTGTCCTGTGGACAGATTCTCCCACCTGAGCTGTGGATCTCTGCTGCTCCTCCAGAGTTACCATGGGCCTCTTGGTTGGCTGCTTCTCTGATTAATGCTCTCCTTGTCCGGCCTGTCAGTCTAGGTGGACGGCCATGTCTTGGTAGGCTTGTAGTAGTGCCATACTCTTTCTATTTTCAGATGATAGATTGAACAGTGCTCCGTGAGATATTCAAAGCTTGGGATATTTTTTTTATACCCTAACCCTGCTTTAAACTTCTCCACAACTTCATTCCTGACCTGTCTGGTGTGTTCCTTGGCCTTCATAATTCTGTTTGTTCACTCAGGTACTCTAACAGATCTCTGAGGGCTTAACAGAACAGCTGTATTTATACTGAGATTAAATTACACACAGGTGGACTCTATTTACTAATTAAGTGACTTCTGAAGGCAATATGTTCCACTAGATTTTAGTTAGGGGTATCATAGTAAAGGGGGCTGAATACAAATGCACGCCACACTTTTCAGATATTTGTTTGTAAAACATTTTGAAAACCATTTATCATTTTCCTTCCACGTTACAATTATGTGCCACTTTGTGTTGGTCTATCACAGTGATGGAGAACCTTGGCACCCCAGATGTTTTGGAACTACATTTCCCATGATGCTTAACTGCAGAGTTTATGAGCATCACTGGTCTATCACATAAAATCCCCCAAAATGTTTTGGTTGTAACATGACAAAAATGTGGAAAATGTCAAGGGGTATGAATACTTTTTCAAGGCACTGTAACTAATTAGGTAAAGTTATCATTGTTTGAGGCAAAATGCTTTTAGTAAAATATGATGGTGTCCTTCTGCCATTGTATCTACAGTAATATTTGAGCCAGAGAGGCCAATACTGTTCTTGGGGTTGAGAGGTAGAGTACAAAACCAAATATACTCAAGCGTCTCCTACGGAGGTGGCACTAGAACAGTAAGAAACAATGTCATGAAAAATAGATTACAGGGCCATTAAGTAGTGGATGTGTATGGATTTTATGGAGCATAAAAGGTATTAAGTGTCACTTTAAACCATTACCCTGAGTCTGTTGCTTTTCCCTGCATGGGCAAAGCGCAAGTTCACTTTAAAGAAAAAACCTGTACTGACTTGCTAGTCTTCTGAAAATGCTAATAGCCTGGCTGTCATTGTCTTCATTGCTTTGAGAGACTGACTGAGAACAAGTTTTCATGTACCTGTTGAAGGAGCCTGAAGAGATAAGGATGGCCTCTCTTACACCTCTGGCTCAGGGCCCCGGGTAAAGCGAACAGGCACAGAGTGGCATTAGTGCCTCGCAATTTTTGCCAGATGCTGGTACAGGAAGATAGGTTTATCAGGAATAGTCAGCACTGTACAGCTTGCCACCCAGACAAGATACTAAACTTTATTTTTTGGGGTGGATTTTTTTTATTTTTTGTTGATGAGGCCTTAGTTTTAGGTTAAGCAGTTTTTATTTTTTTATTTTTTTGCTGCAAGCCTCCCCTTTATTTTTGTTTTATTTTATTTCATATTGATGGGGCTTTTTTGGAGGTGGTTTAGGGTTCTCACAGCTTTATTAAACCCCCCAAAAAAACTGTATTAATTATGAGCTTACCAATTCCAATGCGTAGCTGCATTCATTTTATTTTTTTAGACTCTTTTCTTTATTTTCACCTGGTGATCCAGCAAGTAAGTCTGTTATTTTTCATCTTACTTTAACAGGCCAATCAGTCCAGACAACGTAACAGTTAGAAGGTTGAGACAAATCATTTATCACTGACAGGGGTGCTTACAATGATCAGCTTGTAATAATTTGTCAATTTTATACCAAAAGAAAAAACTGCATATAACATGTTAGCTGGGAGTTCAGCTTCAATTTAGTCAAGTCCATCTAAATCTGCTAGTCTAAGGCTGGCCATACATTATTCTTTTGTTTTTTCGATCAACCAGCAGGAAAAAAAATGACCCAGTTCCCCCTTCCATAATGTGGATGGGGGAATAACTCCCGCTGTAAGATTGTATTCTGACGGTACCACTGATTATTCAGGAAAAAACAGACAGGTTGGTCTTTCAGAAGTCGATCAGTAGATCGACTTTTATACAACTAGCCTACCCATACGTGCATCAAATTCTGCTGGTCCCAGCTGATCCAACCAAATTTTGATCCCTGTATGGCCACTTTAACATTACCTTCCCCAGATTGATAATGCTGCTGTCCAAAGGTGTCTGTTCCACTACTTCATCCAGAATGCAGACACCCTAAGACATTTAGGCATATACCAGTAAGTACAAGCAAATGGAAACCACCCCAACCTGTAACTGACCTAACTGGTCAATCGTATTTGCCTCTAAGTTCAGGTTTGCTGGATTTTTAGAGCCATTCACCAAACTTTTGGCAAATTTAACCTGGGCAGATTCGCCCTATCACTAATGATGTTATCACTCTGCTCTCTCCTCCTTTGATCCAGCTGTTAGATTGACAGCACTGTGCAATGTTGTAAAGCCTTAGGAGTCTACAGTGCCAGCCCTCTCTTTATCAGTCTGGCTATCCTGTAACATAACAGGTTACAGAAAGCTGCAATATTCATATATATATATATATATTAGCTATACTGTACTTAAATTACTTTATTGAACTTTACTTGATTAATGAATGGATGTATTGGTGATATATACCTGTAATCCAGCTTTAAGGTATACAGCAGTGTCATTTATCTGAAACCTATCCATAGATTGAACGCAGAAAGAACAGCACAACAATCTCTGTACTCTCAGTACTCTTGTAAGCATTTTTACAGTTTAAAGCCCCGTACACACAGGCAGAATTACACTAACTACAGTGGGCAATACAACAGTGCACGATTACCGTATATACTCGAGTATAAGTCGATCCGAGTATAAGTCGAGGCCCCTAATTTACCACAAAAAACTGGGAAAAATGTATTGACCCGAGTATAAGACTAGGGTGAGAAATGCAGAGGGTCAACAATGCCCATCTGCAGCTGCATGCCTCTGTGTCCTGTGCAGCCTACCTGTATCCTGTGCATGTGTCCTGTGTGCATGTGTTCTGTGTCCTGTACATGTGTATGTGTCCTGTGTGCATGTGTCCTGTGTCCCTGTGCAGCCTACCTGTGTCCCTGTGCAGCCTACCTGTATCCTGTGCATGTGTCCTGTGTCCTGTACATGTGCGTGTGTCCTGTGTCCTGTACATGTGTATGTGTCCTGTGCATGTGTCCTGTACATGTGTATGTGTCCTGTGCATGTGTCCTGTACATGTGTATGTGTCCCTGTGTCCTGCACATGTGTATGTGTCCTGTACATGTGTATGTGTCCCTGTGTCCTGTGTCCTGTACATGTGTCCTGTGCCCCTGTGTCCTGTGCATGTGTCCTGTGTGCGTGTCCTGTGTGCATGTGTCCTGTACATGTGTATGTGTCCTGTGTGCATGTGTCCTGTGTCCCTGTGCAGCCTACCCGTGTCCCTGTGCAGCCTACCCGTGTCCCTGTGCAGCCTACCCGTGTCCCTGTGCAGCCTACCTGTGGCGATCTCCGATCAGGGTGTGATAATACACTTCGGCAGCCATTCCACTGTTCAAAAGTTGCACCTCCTCCTCGTCTGTGATAGGCTGACCGCTGACTGCTGAGTGTTCTGCCTATCACGGACATTCTCTCATTCTCATACCGCAGATGAGGATGAGAGAATGTCCGTGATAGGCTGTACACTGACAGCTGTTCAGCCTATCACAGACAAGCAGGAGGCACGGCTTTTGAAAGCTGAAATAGCCTCCTGAATGAATTATCACACGCCGTCTGCCGGCTGCCGTCTGCCTGCATGACACGCTGATCATGCAGACAGACGGCGGTGACTCGAGTATAAGTCGGGGGGGCACTTTCAGCCCCAAAAAAAGGACTGAAAAATTTGACTCGAGTATATACGGTAGCTTAAAAAAAAACCCTTTATTCTGTCTGTGATTTGCCTTGTAGGGATTTACTGGAAGATAAAATAAAGATCGAATTTGTGGTATTTATTCTAGTTGCCTTTAAAACCACCTTTAAGGTTTTTAGTAAATAGACAACTGGATTAAAGCGTGCTTTTGAATTTTCTTGGAATTCAGCTTTATAGAGAGTTGTTTCTTTTTATAGATATTTTTTTTATCAATGTGATCATAATGCAAAATCCTCTTAAACTGAGTCCCATTTACATATAAATTAAAAAATAAATAGCTACAAATGCATAGATTCATGTAAAGGATATGCACAGGATACTTGGTTCAATGGCTGATATATGTGGCTGGACAGCATCTTTGTTTTTTAAAAAAACAGCCATTTTGCAGCCTTTCTTTGATAAGATCAACGGGTTTGGGTGATTACTGTAGCCAATAATTATATTTCAGGCAGAACTAAGAAACAAAGAACTGAGTGTAATAAATGTAATTGTGCAATTTATAAACTCCACAAAGAGCAAATGAAGTGAATAAACTTCTGTAAGCTAACATGAGCAACTTAAGTGATTAAACTCGAAAGTTCTAAAATCATAATTACATAACCTCTCGCAGCTCAATTTTGTTCTAATTTCTTTTTACAAGATAGCCTGTAACCAAACGCTTAGAGCCTAGGCCTCCCACTGGTACTAGCCTTGTGTCTTATTAATAGACAACTAGAAAGTAAATGGAAAATTACACTTTTTATTAAATGTGTATATGGAGTTATGATTAACATATTTAATATTAACATTACCTGAAAGCTTGTTTTTGTGCATTTTTCTAATTACCTTACAAAAAAACCACCTACAATATTTTCTCTTAAGCCTTTTCATTTAAATTACAAATGGCAGAAGTGTGTTTAAAATATTGAAGCAATATATTTAGATGAAAAATGTATTCAATGCAATTATGCTTCAAAGAAAAATAAGTGCTTCATCAAAGCAGCATTAACTCCTTCCTCAACTCATGTTGAATATCTAATATAAATACTTATATTTCTATCATACCTTTTACCTTAAAGTACAGGTGCATCTCACAAAATTAGAATATCAGTAATTCAATTCAAAAAGTGAAACTCATTATATATAGTTTTATTACAAACAGAGTGATATTTTTCAGGCATTTCTTTCTTTTAATTTTGATGATTATGGCTTACAGCTAGTGAAAACCCAACATTCAGTATCTCAGAAAATTAGAATATTGTGAAAAAGCTCAATATTGTAGACTCATGCTGTCACACTCCAGACAGCTAATTAACTCAAAACACCTGTAAAGGTTTCCTGAGCTTTTAAATGGTCTCTAATGCCGGCCATACACGGTTCGAATTTCGTAAGAATTTTCTTTCGAAAATCATATGAAAGAATTTTCGTATGAATTTCGCACCATTAGTGGGCTGCAACAACGGCCGATTTTCGTGCGGCAATCAAATTTGAGGAATCGGACATGTTTTCTATTTTCTAATCAATGATGGGAGAATCGTGCGAGAAATGTAATAAGAAAAGAAAATTTACGGAGAGAAAAGAAGATTCCCGGCCAAGAAAATTCTTTTCTGTAGCAACATGCGGTGAAATTGAAGGCTTGGTCGGCCGAATTTCGAAAATCAATGGTGGCATCATCGGATCACAAAAATAAACGAACTTTCTGATTTTGAAAGAAAATTCGTTCGAAATTCGACTGTGTATGGCCTGCTTAAGTCTGGTTCAGTAGCTTACACAATCATGGGGAAGAGTGCCGACTTAACAGTTGTCCAGAAGACTGAAGACACCATCCACAAGGAGGGTAAGTTACAAAAGGTCATTGCTAAAGAAGCTGGCTGTTCACAGAGTGCTGTATCCAAGCATATTAATAGAAAGTTGAGTGGAAGGAAAAAGTGTGGTAGAAAAAGGTGCCCAAGCAACAGGGATAACCGCAGCCTTGATAAGATTGTAAAGCAAAGGCCATTCAAGAATTTATGGGATATTCACAAGGAGTGGGCTACAGCTGTGTCAGTGCTTCAAAAGCCACCACACACAGATGTATCCAGGACATGGGCTACAACTGTCACATTCCTTGTGTCAAGCCAATCCTGAACTCTGCTGACTAGCTTTATGGAGATGCTGATTTCATTTTCCAGCAGGACTTAACACCTGCCCACACTGCCAAAAGTACCAATGCCTGGTTTAATTATTATGGTATTACTGTGCTTGATTGGCCAGCAAACTCACCTGACCTAAACTCCATAGAGAATCTGTGGGGTATTGTCAAGAGGAAGATGAGAGACACCAGACCCAACAATGCAGATGAGCTGAAGTCCACTATTAAAGCAACCCGGGCTTCCATAACACCTCAGCAGTGCCACAGGCTGATCACCTCCATGCCACACCGCATTGATGCAGTAATTCATGCAAAAGGAGCCCCAAACAAGTATTGAGTGCATACTGTACTGTACATGGGCATACTTTTAAGCCAACGTTTCTGTATTAAAAATCCTTTTGTTATTGGTCTTATGTAATTTTCTGAGATACTGAATTTTGGGTTTTTACTAGCTGTAAGCCATAATCATCAAAATTAAAAGAAAGAAATGCTTGAAATATATCACTTGGTGTGTAATGAATCTATATACAATAGATGAATTTCACTTTTTGAATAAAATTTTTGAAATAAATTCATTTTTTGATGACATTCTAATTTTTTGAGATGCACCTGTATATCTAAAGGTAAAACCTTTGAATAGAGAAGAGAATGGAAGAATGGAGCTTGGTAAACCTTGGTCAAGTTTGTGCGGGGGGGGGGGGGGATTTTTTATAGATAAGGGAATATTCCCCAGTAGGTACACTAGAAGCAATTTATAAAAAACTCTATCCAGAAAGATGCCCTTAGCTATACTTTCAGAATGATTGTTGTATTAACTCCCAAATTTGGGTAAATCCCTCTTTTTTTAAATTAGCCAATCATTGACCATTATATTAAATAATAAAGTACTTGTGTAAAAATACAAAAATGTTCTACATACTATTTAAGTAAGAGGGACACAGAGGTACTTTATATAAAAAGTATAGGTGTATTTTAAGCAACTCTGCTTTTAGTGCGTAGAGGAGCCGAGGCAACAATTCAGTTTCTGTTTGTGTTACTACATGCATCGTGCATACATCACCATTTCAAGCTCACTGTCGACCTGCATTACAAGTGGAAAACCATTTTTAGGTGTAGCCCCTTACCTTGTTTCAAAGTCCTGCCATGGCCAAATTCTCACTGACTTCCTCTTATAAAGTACAATTTCTTACACTGACATCATAAATGCTACATGCATCATGTCTTGTGGCTATGGAGAGACACCTTTTTATCATCCTTATTTGGCTCATGTTCAGCTCTAGAGGGGACCTCCCCAATAATAAAGGTATAAAAGAGCGGGCCAGGTCCTTTGTGTGGCTTTTCATATGGGTTATTTTGCTTTATAGTGTAGCACAAAATACATAAATAGTACAAACTACCTAGCCATGTGCAAAGACAAGTAAAGAAAAATTAGTCCTGCTAATTTTAAATAATGTTTTAAATTAATTATTATTAGTAGTAGTATTATATAGGATTTTTATAGCGCCAACAGTTTATGTAGCGCTTTACAACTTGAGGGTAGACAGTACAAATACAATACATTTTAATACAGTAGGAATCAGAGGGCCCTGCTCCTTAGAGCTTACAATCTAAGAGGGAAGGTCAAGAGATACAAGAGGTAATAACTGTGGGCAATGTGCTGATTGAGAAGATAAATATACAGTTGTTAGGTGGGGGCCAGATAGGCTTCTCTGAAGAGATGAGTTTTCAGGGATCGTCTGAAAGTGGATAAAGTAGGAGAAAATGGGACAGATTGGGTTAGAGCATTCCAGAGGATGGGAGAGGCTTTGGAGAAGCCCTGAAGGCGAGCATGGGATGAGGTGACAAGGGAGTTTGAGAGCAGGAGGTCTTGGGAGGAGCGAAGAGAACGATTAGGTTGGTATTTTGAGACTAGGTTAGTGATGTAGCTGGGGGCCAGGTTGTGGATGGCTTTGTAAGTTATAGTTAGTATCTTGAATTTAATTTGGTGGCTGAGTGGCAGCCAATGGAGGGATTGGCAGAGGGGTATAGCAGACACTGATCGGTTTGTGAGGTGGATGAGCCTGGCAGCAGCATTCATGATGGACAGAAGTGGGGATAGCCTATTTAGAGGTAAGCCAATGAAGAGGAAGTTGCAGTAGTTGAGGAGGAAGATGACCAGGGAGTGGATTAGAAGCTCTGTGGTGACATTGGTTAGAAAGGGGCGTATCTTGGAGATGTTGCGGAGGTTGAGGAGGCAAGTTTTGGATAGCGAAAGGATGTGGGGCCAAAAGATTAGTTCAGAGTCCAGAATTGCACCTAGGACCTTTGGGGGACAAGTTGATAGTTGAGCCGTTGATATTGACAGAGAAATCAGGGGAAGCGGCACCTGAGGGAGGAAATATCATGAGCTCGGTTTTGGATAGGTTGAGTTTGAGGAAGTGATGTGACATCCAGGCTGATATGTCTGCTAGTAAGTTGGTAATGCGTGAGGAGACAAATGGAGAGAGCTGAGGGGTGCAGAGATAGATTTGGGTGTCGTCAGCGTAGAGATGATATTTAAAGCCATGGGAGGCAATCAACTGACCCAGGGAGGTGGTGTAGATTGAGAAAAGGAGAGGTCCAAGAACAGAACCTTAGGGGACCCCAACGGAGAAAGGAAGAGGAGAGGAGGAAGTAGAGTTGTAAGTGACACTGAAGGAGCGGTGGAATAGGTAGGATGAAAACCAGCGAAGAGTACATTCACGGAGACCAAAGGAGTGGAGTGTATTGAGGAGGAGGGGGTGGTCCACTGTGTCAAAGGCAGCAGAGAGATCCAGGAGAAGTAGTACAGAATAGTGTCCACTGGTTCTAGCCATTAGTAGATCATTTGAGAGGTTATTTGAGTAGGTTATTTGGCTCATGTTCAGCTCTAGAGGGGACTTCCCCAATAATAAAGGTAGCGGGCCAGGTCCTTAGTGTGGCTTCTCATATGGGTTATTTTGCTTTATAGTGTAGCACAGATTACATAAATAGTATAACCTGCCTAGCCATGTGCAAAGACAAGTAAAGAAAAGTCAAAGTCCTGCTAAGTTTAAATAATGTTTTAAATTAATTAATCACAAAACTCTTTTTTAAATTTCACCGATTGTGCTATCAAAGAAATCATTTGATTATGTTTTGAGTCATTAAAAACTGTTCTCAAGTACAGTAAAGGTTTTTAAAAAAAAACATAGCATAAGCACAGATGGGTCTGTCGAAGTGACTGATTGAGCTTGTGTGAAGAGTATCCACAGGACCTGCTGGGGGTGGTTGAGTTGGCAACCTTAAGCATTAATTAGGGGAGAGCAAACTGAGAGCAATAGCCTAACAGTGAGCCAATACAGTCCAAATCATCAATTTCACTCTACTAGTGTGTCAGGTAATTCTGTGTGAACCAAAAATGACTTACTGCCTATGCCAATTAGCAGAAAACTCAACCCTGGCTTAGATCCTTAAATTATGAACCTTAGAAAAACCTAATTAGATTTTCTAGGCTTCACAAAACATAAATGATTCTCTTTTGATCACTAGATAGACATAGCTATTTTAAAGCAGAACTTCACTCTCTCAATCAACATCTACTATTTTAATCCTTATGCTGCTAGCATTAGTAAATAGATAGTAAAGTATATCATATTTACTTGTTTCAATTTTTTCTCAGCTCAGCTAAGCACAGCCTCCTGCCTGCATGCCTGAGGTAAGGGCTAAAGGAATTCCAGGAGGTTAATGCTATGTGAATCATCTGCCTTTACTCAAGATGGCGACGGCCAGCAATGCTAGGAGGTGTTTTTCAAAGTAATTTCTCAGCAAAATAAAGCATGGAGATATGGATGGATGAATTTGCTTTGAATATTAACTAGTTACAGACCACCCGCCGCAGTTGTACTGCAGCAGGTTGGTTCCCCTGCGCGAATCGCCGCCATTGTACGTTGGGTGTGTACATGGCAATTTGTGGGCGCCCGTCCATTCACGAGCGGGGGAGCCAACCAGCAGGTCTGGCCTACTCGATGTCCGCCGGCCACCCACGATCACTCTAGAGACAGGCAGAACGGGGATCTGTCAGTGTAAACAAACAGATCCCTGTTCTGACAGGGGAGGAGTGACAGATCTGCTGTTCCTACTGATTAGGAACAGCAATCTCTCTCCTCCTCCAGTCAGCCCAGCCCCATACAGTTAGAAACACCTCCCTAGGGAACACACTTAACCCCTTGATTGCCCCCTAGTGTTAACCCCCTCCCTGCCAGTGATATTTATACAGTAATCAGTGGCTATTTTTAGCTCTGATCGCTGTATGAATGTCAATAGTCCCAAAAAAGTGTCAAAACTGTCTGATCTGTCCGCCACAATGTTGAAGTCCCTCTAAATATCGGAGATCACCGCCATTACTAGCAACAAAAATAATAATAATAAAATTGCCATAAATATATCCCTTAGGTTGTAGACGCTATAACTTTTGTGCAAACCAGTCAATATACGCTTATTGCTATTTTTTTTTTTTACCAAAAATATGTAGCAGAATACATATTGGCCTAAACTGAGAAAGAAATTCTTTTTTATACATTTTCTTGGGATATTTATTATAGCAAAATATAAAAAATATTGTTTTTCTTCGAAATTGTCTCTTCTTTTGTTTATAGCGCAAAAAATAAAAACCGCAGAGGTGATCAAATACCACCAAAATAAAGCTCCATTTGTGGGAAAAAAAGCACATAAATTTTGTTTGGGTACAGCGTCGCACAACCACGCAATTGTCAGTTTAAACAACGCAGTGCCATATAGCAAAAAATGGCCTGGTCATTAGGGGGCAAATCCCTCTGGTCCTTAAGTGGTTAAAGTATATCTAAAGGCAAAACTTTTTTTAAGTTGGAGTGGAGATGGATTACAACACCTATTGGATTTTTAATGCTGTTTGTGCCCCTGTTAGACCCCTTTCACACTGTGGCATTTTTCAGGCGCTTTTGGGCTAAAAATAATACCTGTAACCTGTAAAACGCCTCCCCTGCAGTCCCAGGGTGAAAGCCAGAGTGCTTTTACACTGGGCGATGCACTGGCAGGACGTTAAGGGCACTTTAAGAATGAGGCGCAGATGCATCGGCAGTAAAGCACCCCTAGTTGTGGCGGCGCTTTACCATCGTTTTAGAGCCAATTTTTGGCCACTAGCGGGGTGTTTTTAAATCCACTAATGGCCGAATAAAGGGTTACAAGCGCCTGCAAAGCCCGCAAAGCATTTTGCAGGCGCTTCGGCGGCGCTGCCCATTGATTTCAATGGGCAGGGGCGCTTTAGGAGCAGTGTACACACTGCTCCTAAAGCGCTGCAAAGATGCTGCTTGCAGGACTTTTTATAACGTCCTGCAAGCGCACCGCTCCAGTGTGAAAGCCCTCAGGCTTTCACACTGGAGTGACAGGAGATGCTCTTTGCAGGCACTATTTTTAGCACTATAGCGCCGGTAAAGCACCTCGGTGTGAAAGTAGCCTACAAAAAGTCCTGCAAGCAGCATCTTTGGGGTGGTGAAGGAGCAGTGTATACACCGCTCCTGCCCATTGAAATGAATGGGCATCATTGCCGAAGTATTATATAAAGGAGAAATACAGTGCTGTGTATGGTATAGGTAGAACAGTGGCCAACACAGCCATAGACCCAAGCAATAAATGTGAATGTGAAAGTGTAGCGTTATAAAACCTAAATAAACTAAAAATATTGAAACCAGTGTCAAAAACCTGGTAGAAAGGTTATAAACAGAGATGGTAAGTCATAAAATAATAATTTTTGTGAAGAATTCACAATAAAAAATAAGTATAGATACGATATGATCATATCCTGTGCAAAATATACAGTACAATATACATGTGCCTACTGGTGATACAATTATGAAGAAAGGGAAATCTCCAAAGTGAATAAAAGTGCCAAAATATCCAACTAGAAATAAATAATAATAAATAATTATGAGCAGCAGTCCGGGCATATATTGGTAAAAAACAATATATATTAAAGTCCAGAGATATGAAGAAAAACCTCGGACTTCTGGACAAATGTGTGAGACCAACAGCGTTTCAGGAGAGGCTAGAATAGTGAAGAAGCCACCACCAAGGAACTTAGGAGGCTTACCAGATGTTGTTGACTTGGGAAGGCTTATGCCACTCAAGTCACAAAAGCTTTAGACCAGCTGGTTAGAAGAGTACATCTCCTTGGACAACCCTAGGTCAGGACAACAGCTTGGCACCAACGATCGCCCGCGGCGGCATAAGGATAGTGTTCCAATGGAGGGCCACAAACAAGTGTTCACATACCTGTCTCCATGTGTTCATCTCTAAAATGAGATTTATTTTTTAATGGGAATTCTTCACAAAAATTATTATTTTATGACTTGCCATCTCTGTTTATAACCTTTCTACCAGGTTTTTGACACTGGTTTCAATATTTTTAGTTTATTTAGGTTTTATAGCGCTACACTTTCACATTCACCATTGCCGAAGTGCCTGCAAAGCGATTCGGCAGTGGTGCTACACGGGCGCATTTAACCCTTTATTCAACCGCTAGTGGGGGTTAAAAGCGCCGCTAAAACAACGGTGAAGCACCGCTAAAACTAGCGACGATTTACTGTCAACGCCCGCCCCAGTGTGAAAGCAGCCTTAGGGAGATTCAACTTCTTTATTTGTCCTGTTTACCATTATCATTGAAAGTGAAAGTAAAAGAAAATCACAAATTTTGAGTTGTCCCCAGAAAAGTAATAGAGGGGTAATCTTCCAATGGGGACACTAGTTCTGGTGACCAGGGGGGCCCCAATGGATTCCCTTATTTTGCAGAGATATCCTTTTATTTCCTGGTTGGCCATGGGACAGGAAGTGATAGTAAATCTCCACAATGGGACACAGATAGTGAAAAAAAAAAAAAATATGACAGGAGTTATAACCCTCCCTTACTCTTTCTAAAATGATAAAAAAAAGTTTTGCCTACAGTTCTACTTTAAAAGTGAATTAAATTACATTTTTGGTTTGTAGTGCTCAGATGCAGTTTATTTCCACTTTAAATAGGTTGTAAAGGCTAGTTTTTTTCCTATAAAAATAGCAAACATGTTATACTTACTTGCACTGTTGCAGTGGATTTGCACAGAGCAGCCTGGATCCTCCTCTTCTTGCCCCTTCACTGCTCCTGGCCCCTCCCTCCTGTTCAGTGCCCCCACAGCAACCAGCTTGCTATGGGGGCATCTGAGCTGAGTCACAGCTCCGTGTGTCCATTCAGACACGAAACCTTGACCCGGGCCCACTTCCTCACTCCCCTGATTGGCTAGCTGACTTTAAATGACAGCGGCGGGAGCCAATGGAGGGCCTTCTGTGTCTCAGCCAATCAGGAAGGAGAATCTCAGATGGCTGAGATTTCGTGGACATCGCTGAAGAGAGAGGGACCTTAGGTAAGTATTAGGGGTGCTGGGGCAGCCGCTGCACACCAAAAGCTTTTTATCTTTCATTTACATCAGATACAACAGCTCCCATTGTAGTTTTGGTCTGTGCTGACATGAGAGCTGCGGCTTGCGTTAATGACATTTTTTCTGCCCCTCCTCTCATTTTACCCATTCACAGAAAACGTAGCATTCTGTGAACCTTTTACAGAATACAAGGAATTTTGTGAATGAGCAAAAGGGGGGATGGATAAGCACTAGAAGAGGTTGCAGCTCTCAAGTTGGCAGCAGGCCAGAGCTACAATGGGAGCTGTAGTATCTGGTGTAAACAACAGTAGATAACTTTTGCATATACTGTATGCCTGAAATTAAAAAGAAAATACTGTGCCTTGAGTTCCACTTTAAGTGCACAATCAGATATAAAAAAGTAATGTGGTGACAAATTTGTCTAGATATTAGAAGTTTGTATGTTGTTTGGTTAGAAATTATAATAACAAATCCAAATGATTCCCGTCTTAATTGAAAACATGTATACTAATTCTGAAAGCTCCATGATGAGCGAACAAACCCCCCAAATTTATTATGATTTTGGAAATTCCCTTGTGTATATGGGAACCTCTAATCAAGAACTTGGAAGATTACATTGCTGTTAATCATAGTAAATGTACATATCACATCACTATTTATCATAATGTGGCTTATGAAAGTTTGAACAAGTAAAATTAGTTGCTATCCCACATCTGCTCTGCCTCTTCATCATAAACCTAGCCCAGCCTTAATAGGATTATTTCTACAAGTTTCAATTTCATTTGCATTGGCATTTGCCATTTTATTTTTAGAAATGCTGTCTCTACTAAATGGAGCTTAGTCATGGGATTGTGTTTATCATTATTTAAAGCTGGTCTGTGGGCTAGTCCCCCCTCACACTAAACCTAACCCACCTCACTCAACTCAGCTAGTTCCACAATTAGATTTAAAAACAAACTAAACCAAGTGACCAAAATACTTACTTGAAAATGTAGTCATGTGACAAGCCAAGTCTCGAGTCTTCATTCTTCTGCACTGAAAAGTGTGAGTGGCCTATTTGAGTGGCTACATCCCTCCCTGCTGATGTGGATATTTCCTATTGGCTGTCCATTGTAATGGAGTCCTCCCAGATTTGTGACGATGTCCTGGCATGACCAGTCGGAAGTAGGCCTAGACTGCAGAGATGGACCACTGCTTTCAACTTAAGAAAGATACTTAACAGAGGGCCATGTAATGGCAGATACAAGTGAGTAATGAAGGATGTTAGAGGGTTTTTTCTTTTAAATAAGTGGGAGTGGAGAGGGTGGGAGAGCGTGAGGGTGGAAATACATTTGCCCACAGGTGGGCTTTAAAGTATAACTAAATCTTTGATTTTTTTTTATTATAAATATAACAAACATGCCTATACTTACCTGCTCCATTGCACAGAGCATCCCTGATCCTCTTCTTCTGGGGTCCCATGCCAGCGCTCCGACGCTTTCCCTGGGGGCACCCGTGCAAGCTCGTTTCCGTGTCCCACTGCTGCGTCTATTGACACAGACATCGGGACTTGGCTCCGCCCCTGCTCCCATTTCAAGGCTTTTGATTGGCAGCAGCAGGAGCCAAACTGTCCAATAAAGGGGGCGACAGCGGCTGGAGATGCTGCACTCGTGCACATGGCTGGATCGGACTTAGGTAAGAAAAAAGGGGGGTCTGGGGAGAGCTGCATCACAGAAGGCTTTTTTTGAGTTCCACCCCCAAAAAAAAAAAAATTCGTAATGTTCTTAAAAAAAAAATAAAAAAAAAAAACATTTGGAGAAAAATTTTTTTTTTACTTACCTCTTAATGCCTGTTTCTAGGGGGTCTCTTGTAGTCTGCCTCCTTCGGTGCCTGGGCTCCTGACGTCACTTCCCACGGTGCAGGAAGAGAGATCGCCTCTCCACCCTCCCTCTTGTCATTTATCTGGGACACGTGACCAGTCCCAGATGATTGCGGGGCCAGTGACGGCGCGCGGCTCGTGCAGTGCGCACACAGTTGAAATGCCGGCGCCGACGAGTGGAGTGGGGCTTCGATCCCCCCGCATCGCCGGACCCTGGGACAGGTAAGTGTCCAATTAAAAGTCAGCAGCTGCAGTATTTGTAGCTGCTGACTTTTATTTTTTTTTTTTTTAAATGGGAACCCCAATTTAATGCATAGAATGTATTAGGATGAAAAGCCATAAGGCTTTAAAACCACTTTAAAGTCAGAAAAAAATTCTCCTTTACATCACCTATATACAATGGAAGAATTTTAGACATGCTTTACATCAATGTTTCTCAACCCCAGTCCTCAAGTACCTCCACCATGTTTTCAGGATTTCCCTCAGATGAAACGGCTGTGGTAATTACTAAGGCAGTGAAACTGATCAAATCACCTGTGTAAAATAATGGAAAGCCTGAAAACATGACCTGTGGGGGATACTTGAGGACTGGAGTTGAAAAACACTGCTTGACATGATACTTAACTGCTTATGTTCTCTAGAGGTTTAGTAAAGGCAAAGTGGGATAAGCTACCTACTATAAAAAAAAAAAACAGGTTTAGTCTTTAGTCAGTGTACTGATGGGCACTGACAGGCAGCACTGATGGGCACTGACAGGCGGCACTGATGGGCACTGACAGGCGGCACTGATGGGCACTGACAGGCGGCACTGATGGGCTCTCACCGGCAGCACTGATGGGCACTGATAGGCAGCACTGATTGGCATTGACAGGTGGCACTGATGGACACAAATAGATGGCACTGATGGGCAGCACTGATGATGAGGTACTGACAGGTGTTACTGCTGGGCACTGATTGGCACTGTGATGGGCACTGATTGGCACTGTTGTTGGCACTTCCTGGTTCACGCGATGATCAGCTGTGATTAGTCACAGCTGATCATGTGGTAAGAAGCCTCTGTCAGAGGCTCCTTACTAGGATCGGAGATGCAGTATGTCAGACTGACACACAGCACCTCAGATCACCGCACTGCGTGCCCCCGAGGGCGCGCACCAGCCTGTTATCCTGCTGGACGTCATATGATGCTCAGTCAGGACAACAGAACCACTGCCCGGCCGTCAATCTGCTATAGACTGGGCAGGAAGTGGTTAAAGAATAAGTTCACCTTTGGGAACATGTTATATGTGCAAAAAGATAAAAATGCACAACCTAAAATAGTAAAATAACTTCTCTGCATGTATAAAAAATGCAAATATGTGATATGTGCTGTGATTAAATAAAAACAATACTATGCATAGTAATTCATGAAATCATATGATGAAAAAGGAGCAATCCTATGCATTATAGTCCATAAAGTCCTGAGATTAATGCAAACAATAAAAACGGACTTTCCAGGACAGCAAACGATTTTTCTGTTCATCAGATATCAAAGCATACAGTGCCGCTTACCAGATTTGGTGGATCTCAAATTATAGAGATCAAACAAGCACACATAGGAGGGATCACTCAGCTGAAGATCATCTATCTACAGGCTCAAACAATAGCGGGATACTTCCTCCTATACTGGCTCTACGCTGCTGCGATAGTCCTTACTGAGTTTTCCTGAAGGTAGGCTCCACTCGTGAAAAATAGTTATGAAGTGGAAAGAAGAGGCTTCATGGTGCAGTACTCGATTTAAAAGTTTTATTCAAAATTTCATGGGCACTGACATCCAGCAAAAAATGGTATTCAATATTCAAAACAGCCACGGCTCAAGCCGGACAGCTGATGCGTGGTGACGTCAAGACCTGTAGCGCCACCCGAAGCATTTCCCCGTACAAGGCAACGAATGGGAAAGGAGGCTAGCCAGTCGATGCCTTGTACGGAGAAACGCGTCGGGTGGAGCTACAGGTCTTGACGTCACCATGCATCAGCTGGCTGGCTTGAGCCGTGGCTGTTTTGAATATTGAAAAAAGGGATAATGGTCTGGAGAAACCACTCTAACACCTCCATCCCTAAATGCAACAAGAAAAAGGAAAGCAGCCCTGGGACTTTAAATGAGGTGGGAGAGATTGGGACACTTCCACAATAGGTGCAATAAAATGTTTTATTGATCACAGAATGCTGTGTAGAACACATGGGAACAGCAATAAATGTGCGTTACCCGGCATAGTGGCCTAGTTCCAAGCATACGTAAAAAACAACTTCAATTCATAGCACTTGATATATACATCCATAAAGAACACTGTACATAAGTGCACATACATGATATAAATTGGTAAAGTACATAATACATAATACACATGCATAAAATGAAGCAGTGTGTGACCAGCTTCAGGTACCCAACAATATGGGCGTACACGTAGCATCGATGGTACCCTACGCGTTTCGCGAGTCTTTTCTCGCTCATCAGGGGCTGATGCATGATTCATGTGTCTAACAAAAATGTTGGAAATAATGAAAATATATAAGTGACTAAATAAATCGGGGTAAGGGTGAGTTGGCAAGGGAGGTCAATGAAACAACGACCTCATACTTACCACTGGGCTGGAGCAGGTCACCAAAACGCTGGGTGTCACAAATGGCGGCATTAAACAATGCCGGTCCGGGGGCTGAGGGGACGTGGCAACCAGAAGTCGCAGCAGGAGAACTCAGGACGCATAGCACGGACTGCAGGAGGCATGTGGTTGGTGGTCAGAGTGTATCCATAGCCATGTCTAGAAAAAATATATATATAAAAAGATGCATGAGTCTCAGCAGACATACTGAAACCAGACTAAGCATCAAAAAATATTCTCTAACCCTGAGAAATGACCAGGGAGGGTTGTGTTGAAAATAAAAAATGTATATATATGAGATAAAATAGGTATCTAGTATGGAATATGGTAGGTGATGTAAAGATTGTCATGACAGATAATTAAGGACAGGGCTGTGGAGAAGTGCATGCACTTATTGATATATGATGGAAATTAAACCCAAAATGTATGTGGGTAAATGTGTAAACAAACAATACTAGGTGAGAGCGTGTAGTGAGATAGTAACACATACACAACAAGTATTGAGTGAGAGGGACCATTGAATGGAGGATATTACCTGAGTGAGAGGTATGAGTCCCAGGCACGTAAATGCACTGCACAGACCTCTGATCATAACCGCAGACCAACAGAACACAAATGCAAGCTGCAGCTGCGCCGAGCGACAAGATATACCCACAGAGGCCACAGAAGCTCCGCCCCCAGCGTCATGTACGGATGGCGATAGGCAGACATAGGAACCGCCAACCCGGGAGACCGGGTGAGCGCGTCAGCCATCAATCGCCCATCCGGGATGTTCCACACAGCTCCAAGGATGTGAGGTCATCACATAGTGGGCGTGGAAAACATGACGCCGACGTGTAGGTGGCCCCACCCGCCCGTGAGGACAGATGAGGACAGCAGGAGGTCAAGTAAACCTTGTGCACGTCACAGCCCCCCATACTGGAAGTGCAATGCCACCATCAGATAAGAACCAGCGAGAGGGAACCAAGCCAGCCCAGGAGTAAGCCCCGATATTGACCGGATGTAATGGTGGAAATGAACACGTGGCAGGAGCAGACCAAGTTTTTGGGCTTAATGGGTGTCTTCCACCCGAATATCGAGAAAAGGGGATAATGGTCTGGAGAAACCACTCTAACACCTCCATCCCTAAATGCAACAAGAAAAAGGAAAGCAGCCCTGGGACTTTAAATGAGGTGGCAGAGATAGGGACACTTCCACAATAGGTGCAATAAAATGTTTTATTGATCACAGAATGCTGTGTAGAACACATGGGAACAGCAATAAATGTGCGTTACCCGGCATAGTGGCCTAGTTCCAAGCATACGTTTTTTATGGATGTATATATCAAGTGCTATGAATTGTAGTTGTTTTTTACGTATGCTTGGAACTAGGCCACTATGCCGGGTAATGCACATTTATTGCTGTTCCCATGTGTTCTACACAGCATTCTGTGATCAATAAAACATTTTATTGCACCTATTGTGGAAGTGTCCCAATCTCTCCCACCTCATTTAAAGTCCCAGGGCTGCTTTCCTTTTTCTTGTTGCATTTAGGGATGGAAGTGTTAGAGTGGTTTCTCCAGACCATTATCCCCTTTTCTCGATATTCGGGTGGAAGACACCCATTAAGCCCAAAAACTTGGTCTGCTCCTGCCACGTGTTCATTTCCACCATTACATCCGGTCAATATCGGGGCTTACTCCTGGGTCGGCTTGGTTTCCTCTCGCTGGTTCTTATCTGATGGTGGCATTGCACTTCCGGTATGGGGGGCTGCGACGTGCACAAGGGAGGTTTACTTGACCTCCTGCTGTCCTCATCTGTCCTCACGGGCGGGTGGGGCCACCTACACGTCGGCGTCATGTTTTCCACGCCCACTATGTGATGACCTCACATCCTTGGAGCTGTGTGGAACATCCCGGATGGACGATTGATGGCTGACACGCTCACCCGGTCTCCCGGGTTGGCGGTTCCTATGTCTGCCTATCGCCATCCGTACATGACGCTGGGGGCGGAGCTTCTGTGGTCGCTGTGGGTATATCTTGTCGCTTGGCGCAGCTGCAGCTTGCATTCGTGTTCTGTTGGTCTGCGGTTATGATCAGAGGTATGTGCAGTGCATTTACATGCCTGGGACTCATACCTCTCACTCAGGTAATATCCTTCATTCAGTGGTCCCTCTCACTCAATACTTGTTGTGTATGTGTTACTATCTCACTACACACTATATTACTCACCTAGTATTGTTTGTTTACACATTTACCCACATACATTTTGGGTTTAATTTCCATCATATATCAATAAGTGCTTGCACTTCTCCACAGCCCTGTCCTTAATTATCTGTCATGACGATCTTTACATCACCTACCATATTCCATACTAGATACCTATTTTATCTCATATATATACATTTTTTATTTTCAACACAACCCTCCCTGGTCATTTCTCCGGCTTAGAGAATATTTTTTGATGCTTAGTCTGGTTTCAGTATGTCTGCTGAGACTCATGCATCTTTTTATATATATATTTTTTCTAGACATGGCTATGGATACACTCTGACCACCAACCACATGCCTCCTGCAGTCCGTGCTATGCGTCCTGAGTTCTCCTGCTGCGACTTCTGGTTGCCACGTCCCCTCAGCCCCCGGACCGGCATTGTTTAATGCCGCCATTTGTGACACCCAGCGTTTTGGTGACCTGCTCCAGCCCAGTGGTAAGTATGAGGTCGTTGTTTCATTGACCTCCCTTGCCAACTCACCCTTACCCCGATTTATTTAGTCACTTATATATTTTCATTATTTCCAACATTTTTGTTATAGACACATGAATCATGCATCAGCCCCTGATGAGCGAGAAAAGACTCGCGAAACGCGTAGGGTACCATCGATGCTACGTGTACGCCCATATTGTTGGGTACCTGAAGCTGGTCACACACTGCTTCATTTTATGCATGTGTATTATGTATTATGTACTTTACCAATTTATATCATGTATGTGCACTTATGTACAGTGTTTTTTATGGATGTATATATCAAGTGCTATGAATTGTAGTTGTTTTTTACGTATGCTTGGAACTAGGCCACTATGCCGGGTAACGCACATTTATTGCTGTTCCCATGTGTTCTACACAGCATTCTGTGATCAATAAAACATTTTATTGCACCTATTGTGGAAGTGTCCCAATCTCTCCCACCTCATTTAAAGTCCCAGGGCTGCTTTCCTTTTTCTTTTTGAATATTGAATACCGTTTTTTTTTTTTTGGTTGCGCATTTTTATCTTTTTGCACATTTCTGCAAGCCGAATATTCAGGTTTTTTTAGATGCAGAACCAATCTATTTTGTATTCTTCTTTTTATATGTATCATATTTATATATAATTTTCTTTGGGGGTTTTAGCGCAGATATTCTCTTACATCATGTTACAACATGTTATATGTGCCAACCATTTTTAGGGTGGGACATATAACATGTTCCCACTACTGAGGCTGCTCCCTGACTTGCCGCCTCTAGTGACAGCAAGCCGGGAATCTTCTCCCCGAACTCAATGTCACCATTTTAAGAAACATAGCCATGCAGGGCTCCCAGAGTTCTGTGAATGAATGAACTACAAGTAACGACAGCCTTTCAGCTTGTAGTTCTCAATGAACTACCAGGGCGCTGTTGAGTGCTGTAGGTAGTTTACTGTTTCTTTCTGTCAGTGTGTAAATGCCTGCTTGTACTGTACAAGGTATGAGCAGACAGCTTACACTGTCTGCAGGAGCTCTGCATTGCACCCATGGTCCGCTGATCGTGGGTACAAGCTCCTAGTACAAAAAAAAAAAAAAAAATAAGTGCACATATTTTACAAAAAGATTTCCATTTATTATTTTTTTTTTACAAAGGTGAACTTATCCTTTAAGCTCTGTACAGGTATCTGAGAAAAACAATTACAAGGAAAGTTTTTGTAAATCCCTGCTGACAATGTGGAAACTGCTGCCATGATTGCCAAGAGAAAGTTGAACTTTGGCAGTTTTCGTTAGATGCAGGCTGAAATTGAAAGGTAATTTTAATAACAATAAGTTAAATGGCTTGTTTAGTAAATTTTTATGTTATTTATACTCAAGTAAGAGTTGATTGTTGTTTTCTGTAAAGCCGCGTACACACGAGCGGAATGTCTGACAGAAAAAGTACAGACAGAAGCTTTTCATCATCTATTCCGATCGTATGTAGGCCTCATTGGACTTTTCTTTTCGAAAATTCTGACGGACCTAAAAATAGAACATGTTCTAAATATTTCTGACGGAACCAATTCCTATCGGGAAAACCGATCCTCTGTATGCTGTTCCAACGGACAAAAAAACGACGCATGCTCTGAAGTAAGTACGAGACCGAAGCTTTTGTCTACTGGCTATTGAACTTCTTTTCTAGTCCCGTTGTAAATGTTGTACATCACCGCGTTCTGGACGGTCGGACTTTGGTCGGACTTTGGTTTGACCGTGTGGAGGCAAGACCGCTTGAATGGAATTCCGTCAGAGTTCCGGAGAAACCTTCAGAGTTTATTCTGGACGGCAAAACCGGTCGTGTGTACGCGGCATAAGAGTGATTGTTACCATAAATCAATACATTTATTTTTGATTATACATTGCAAGATATTTTTGTTGACCATTTTAGTGCCGGTTCACACTAGTGTGGCTTCAAAGTCGCGTGACTTTGAAGCTGACATCCCAGCGCAACTTCATCGCAGTTTGCATATGACTTCTTTAACAGAAGTCAAAGCAAGTCATGATGAAGTCGCCCCAAAGTAGTGCAGGAACTTAAGTCACACCGATTAGAATGGTTTCAGTGCCGTTAATGGGGGCAGTGTGAACCGGGGCTTAAGGGCAACCTGTGATCAAAATAATGCTGATACAAAAACTAAGTGGACAGAAATGCAAATACTTTAGCAGGTAAAACAGCTCCCATATACCTCATATACAGTATATTTATTTAATCTTTGTAATCTGTGAAGTAGTTATTGCCGTATTAAATCCAGACACAAAGGTTGTACAGCAGATATGGTACACTGGTCATGAGTCGCGCAGAGATATGTTTCAGTATAAAGCAGAATGGCATACAGGATTTGCATATGAGCCTTACATCCATCCATGTCAGGGTTCTAATGTATAGCATTTCATTACAATTGGATTGGCATGTTACAATAGTTGAACATTCTGCAAGTTAGGATACAGTGGGGTCGATATACGTAAGACAAATAGGTTGTTCGTTTTGCAAGGGAATTTTCCCCAGGATTAGGAATTCTCCCCACATTAATGAATGTGGTAAAATTTTGCTTTGCAAAGAATATACAATAACAGTAATTTTGCTAGCATGTGAATTAAAGATGTAAATCGGCAGAGCTTCACCTCATTTACTAAACTCTGTGGAAAATTCAAATACAATTCAATGCAAAGTCAAATTCAATTTCAATGCAAAGTGCAGCTTGCCTTGCAAAGAGCACAGTCTATTTCTTTAGTAAATCAAACCCATAGTATCTCATGTATACCTTGCTGTGCAGATAACTTATAACCAGAACAATGGAAATATTTCTACAGTTCGCATGAAGCTGCATTTATATGTTGTATATCAGTACATTTTTCTACGTAACCACGCCTGTTTCTGCCTTATTTTGGGATTCTCACATTGCTGGCAGTATTTTCTGTATCATGGTTTTCAGTCCATCTACACCATGTTCTATCAAATTTCTTTGAACATTTTCTAACTATATGTCTGAGTTTTTAAAGGAGCAACATGTAGATCATAAGCATGCTCAGGGGTCTGCCAGGTGTGCCTGGGCACACCCTAATCACTATGGGGTTGATTTACTAAAACCAGAGAATGCAAAATCTGGTGCTGCTGTGTATGTTAGACAATCAACTACTAACTTTGGCTTGTTCAATTAAGCTTTTACAAAAAAAAACAAAAAACTGTAAGCTAATTGTTTTTTATGCAGAGCTGCACCAGATTTTGCACTCTCCAGTTTTAGAAAATGAACCCCTATGTGTGGTGCCAATTCTCCCTACTGCCCCCCCCCCCCTTTGTTGGCCCCTTCCGCCCCAGAGTGCTGCTGGCTTCCCTCCTCTCCTCACCCCCCCAGCTGCTGTGGTGGATGTTTCAGGATAGAGAGCGGGGGAAGAGGCTAGTAAATATCTCATTTCCCAGCTTCTCCCTTTTCTAACTAAACACAGTAAACACACTAGCTCACTGTGTCTATTCATAACTGAAGCATAGTAAACTGTTTACTATGCTTCAGTTTTGTGAATGATCAGGCTCAGCACAGAGCACTTCCCACTCATTCACTGCCCCATGCAGCTGAGGCTGCAGAGAAAGTCATGTGTGTTTGAGCTTTGGGGTGCACACCCTAATGCAATAGGCTGAGCACACCAATGCTGTAGATCAATGGGGTCAATGCATATTCATTTAAATGTTATCAAGTTCCTACCACAAAAAAATAGAAGTCTTACAAATGTAAATGTAATGTAAATTGCAAGGTCCATTTCTTTCATTTTTAAGAGTAGATAGTAAGCATGACGAAAGTTTACAAATATTTTGGAATATTTATTTTTCTGCAATAAAATTTGTATAAAATTAGTAACATCTAAAAGAGGGCCTTTTTTCCCACATTCCCTTACCATATGAAAGAAGGTCCCTTCTGCAATATGACATCTGGGCCAAAATGGGTCATCCTTTCTCCCCATCTTACAAAGTCCATAAGGTGTAAAATAGGAAGTTGTAGGTGTCTCAGATGTAACATTCTATATTTGGACAATATAACCCTACCGGGTAGGTTTTAACACTTCGTTCCATGCTGCTTTAAATAATTCTGAAATAAGAGCACACCATTTATCTTTTCTATGGTGGTGTTTAGCAGCCTAAACCTGAACCAGGTTATTGTAATATCTAAAGTTTAGAATATTGTTCTTATGGAGGAGAAGAAGAAGAGATTCCAGATTAAAGTGATACTAAAGCTTCACATTTTTTATTTTAAAAATAACAAACATGTTATACTTACCTCCACTGTGCAGCTTGTTTTGCACAGAGTGGCCCCGATCCACGTCTTCTGGGATCCCTCGGTGGCTGTCTCGGCTCCTCCCGGTTTCTGATAACCCCCTCTGGGAAGCGCTCTCCCAGGGGATTACCTTGCGGGCATGCTCCCGAGTCCTATATTCGGCGTCCATAGCTGCCAACTACAGGACTCGGCCCCGTCCCCCGGTGCGCCGCGCTATTGGAGTTGATTGACAGCAGTGCGAGTCAATGGCTGCTCTGCTATCAATATATCCAATGAAGAGCCAAGAAGAGCTGAGAAGCCAGCACGTTCAAATTGCGGGACTTTCGAGGGCTCAGGTAAGTAAACAGGGGGGCTGGGGGCCTGTAAGCATAGGATGCATTCTGGTGAAAAAACGGGAAGCTTTACAACCCCTTTAAAGTTAGCTAGAACCATTGTCTGTGAACCATACTGTGTTTCAGCAACAGCAAGCAAATCCATACCGCCTGGATAAGGGAACACCAAACTCCTTCACAATCCTCCTCAAAGGATTTAAAGGAAATATTAGTGTTCAATCAATGTGTGTTCAATCAATGTGGGTACTTTGAACTATATTTAACCTACAGAATCCTTCCAGAAGACAATAAAAGTACCCAAGTTGTGGACTAAAACATATCAGGTTGTTGAGAGAGTGGGCCAGAAAGGAGTCAGTTTATCTGTGTAATTTAGCTATTTGCTTAGAGTTCAGCTTTAAAGTGCACCTGTGGTTATCAAATGTATTTTCATATTTTTAACAAGCAGTAAATTAGCATTACAAATCCTTACTGACCTCTGTAGCTGCATGCACTGTAAAACAATGAATTTTTAAAGGTTAGTTTGGTTGTCTCATATTTGGATTCTTAGCACATGCTATGTAGATGCATGTTATCACCTTGTTCATCTAGTGCTAATACGTTCATTCTAAGTTTGGAAACATAATGTATAAATAAAAGTGTTAGCTTTAAGTACTACTGCCAAGCAAAGCTGCAGATTTGGATCTGATGGTTTTTCCAAGTATTTGATGAAAAAGTTGAAGTACTTAATTGCGTTAATTGTTTCACCTCTTGCTTTTAAACACATTGCATAACATACGTGTACCCAAATGACACATGCTGTTCATATGGCATGTAGGAAGCAGCATTTAAACAACTTTGGCAGATCATCAGTGTTGGAAGAACATTTTGGTAAATCCAGAATTCATTAACATTTTAAGATATGCTAAAATTAATTAATACAGATTTTTATTATTTATGTATGCAGTCCATTGCTGTGATTAATCATACATTGATCTGGAAAAAAAAAATAATCTAAAAACTAATTTAGGAAAAGAACATTAGGTTTGCACTTGGTAACTTTTAACAGTGCATGGAAATCCAAAGATTGGATTCATACAGTTTATTGAGCATTTTCCTGTATTTATTAACATGAGAAGAAGAAATAATATTTTTTCAGTGTAAACTGGTTGACTGTAGTAAAGCGGCAAGTTATCTCATATGCCTTTATAAAAAAGAGCCTAATTGTAGCATGTCAAATTTATGGTTCCAGGCCTTTTTAATGACACAATTTACATTGTAAGCAGAACAGTAATTATAAATCATGCTGTCTTATAGCAAACTTTGGTGGGGTCCCTACCCTGGACACAAACACTTTCTTGCTCCTATGACTTCTCTCTGTGACAACAGGCAATATTAGTGTACTAACTGCACAGACTGCTTTAACGACATCTGCCAAATCATGTAGAAGAAAAGCAGTCAGTATAAAGCGTAGACAATGGTCATGTGCTGATCATAGTGCAAATCTGTAAGTCATCTAAATCACTAAAAGTATTGAACTTAGCATGTAGCTAATATTTTACCCCAGCACTTGTCAAGAAAGGGTGCAGACTGATTGCAAATTAAAAATCTGCTCTCTCTAGTGGCTAATTTATAAGTCTGTAAATACTAATGCTGGCCATACACTATACGAAAAATCGGCCGAAAAAACGTTCATATAGACACTTCGTTCGTTTTTCGGCAAGTTAATGGGCACAAATCGATAATCGTTTGTGACGTTTTTGTGGGAAAAAAACGAACGGCAAGTTTGGAAAATTTCTGCCGAACGTACGATAAATTGCAAGGTTAATGCGTTATTCGTCCGTGAAAAAACGAATGGTTGCTACTGCACATGGGTGAAAAACATTTAACCCGGAAGGTAAATATTCGTGCCAAAGAACGTTCACGTCAAAACGTCATGACAAATCGTCAACACCAACTATACAACGCACACCGAACAGAAAGTTGTCTCGTTCGATGCCACTGACCAGGCGAATGATTACATTGACCAATACACAGAAGATTTGTAACAACTGAAGGTAAGAAGACCAGTACAATAGTTCTAGGGTATTAATTGTTAGGTGTAATTTGACAACTGAACAATGATGCATTTTTTTAAATTATAGGAGCAATGGAGGACAAATTTACGTCACCACATTTCCTGCCACAATTTCATGTCTATGGAAAGTGCTCTCCAAAGACTACTCAGATCGTCAAAAACGTAAAGAAGCGTATACTAAATTAGTGGAACTATGCACTGTTGTATATGCTAAAGCAGATATATCCTATGTGACCAAAAAAAAAGCAAATCTGCGTACCATCTTCAAAAATGAATTGAATAAAATTAATGAATACAAAAGATCTGGTGCCACGCCTGTGGTATTTTGAGAGTCTACGTTTTCTGACTAACCAGGAGGAAGCACGACCCTCTGTGTCAAGTTTAGACAGTATCAGTGGAAATAGTGGAAATATTTCAGGAGATGAAGAAGATGGAACATTTGAGGAAATGGCAGACAGTCAGGTAAAGTCATCATATTATGTTTTATTATACACTTTTATATGTACAGATTAGAAAATCAAAATTGAAGATAATACATACAAAATTCCTACACACATCAAAATTTAAAGAACACGCTTTGTAATTTTTTTTTTTTAAATAAAATATAACATGACACCTGTGTTTAGTACTGAAACAAGAGATAAATGCAGCCACTCAAATTTACATATATCATTTAGAGATTGTTTTGCCAGTCTACTGCTCCAGGACCCAGAAAATATAGCATATAATCCAGGCGATTCTGACGAGCGAGTTGACTTGAGAGACGTGGTGGGGCACGACCTAGGTTTAATAACCCTTCTGTATCATTACACCACTCACCAGGCATGACATCCCCAGACAGAGTGTCTTCCTGGTCCACCAGGGATTGTGGCATGTAGGTGGAGCTAGTACGCCTTAAGAAATTATGCAACACACAGCAACAATGAACTATAGTGTCAATTTTTGGGGGGGCTACGTTTATTGCTGTATGGAAGATACGAAAGCGGTTGGCCATAATACCAAAAGCATTTTCTACAACTCGTCTAGCACGAGATAACCTGTAATTAAATATTTTTTGATCAGGTGTAAGGTTTTTAAGGGCAAATGGTTTCAACACATGGTCAGATAATGCAAACGCGTCATCTGCAACAAATATGAAGTTTAGTCCTTCCACTGTATCCTCTTGGGATGGTAGATTTAGAAGTCCATTTTTTAAACAATGAAAAAAAGCGGTTTTCTCAGGTACTCCCCCATCAGAATTTCATCCATTTTTGCCAATGTCCACAAAGATAAACTCATACTTAGCATTCACAATGCCATTAGGATGATGCTAAAGTAGCCTTTGTAATTATAATAGAAGGAGCCAGATTTTGCTGGGGGCATTATGCGAACATGTTTGCCGTCTATGGCACCACCACAGTTGGGGAAATTCCAATAGTCGTTAAATTGTTTAGCTGTTGCTTTCCATTCCTCCACAGATGCCGGTAGCTGTGCAAAGGTAAAAATATATGTTAAAAAAATATTTAAGGCTTAAATCTCGATAATTTTTTTATTTTGCTTTATTATACAGGATCTATTTGGCAATGAAACACAAACTGTCACATCACCACCATTAAGCATGACCAAAAGAGAAAGACAAGGCAAGATTCGACAGGCAACTTTCTACTACACGCATCTTCAGCGTTAAATCAGAAGAGAGATGAATGTGATGACCTGGGTGCATTTGCAGCAAAGAAAATACGCAGGATGTCAGAAGACCAAAAACAAAGCAAGCTGTACAGTGTTTGAGAGTTAAAAATAAAAGCACTGTGTCATTACCTTTAAGTATTCGCTTGCATGATTCTTATGATGGCTTGGCAGGTCTCAGGTATGATGCGGCCAAGCGACTGGGCAGAGATTCCAGTGGTGAATTTTAGGTCTTCAAAACTTCTTCCAGTTGCCAGAAAACAAAGTGCTGCTACCAGTCTCTGCTCTGCTGTGATGCTAGGTCTTAAGACTGTGTCCTTTTTTGTTATGAGGGGTGACACTTGACTCAGTAACAGCTGAAAGGACTCATCAGGCATCCTCAGATAGTTACGATAGTTATGGGATTGTTTTCCTTTAGCTCTCGAACCAATCTCATATGAGAGAAGTCATCACGGTTCTTCAGCCACTCTTTACTCCATAACCTTCGCCTTTTGCTTTTGGGCTCCTCTGCTTGCTGTATAGCCATCACTCCAAGCATTACTATGGCAATGGTCCTCTCATCCACATCCATATTGAAGGTGGTGCAGTAGATCTCTACTATGCACAGGGTTCGTTCCAACGAACGTACGTTGCTCCTCTGGGCGTATAAGTGAAACACAGGAAGCCACAGTGCAGAGGTCAAACACATTTTGACACTTCCTTTATATATGCAAAAAACAAACGAAAAAATAATACATTGATGTTCATAAACGATTTATCGTTCGAAAATCATTACTTACCTGATGGCGTGATTGTTTGCGGTCGCTCCCGAACGTTCGTTTTTAGAAAATGGGTTCGGCCGATTTTTCGTATAGTGTATGGCCAGAATAAGATAAAAAAAAAACCTGATTTGGCTCAACCACCTCTACTGACACAAATGTATAAACTCGCTGGATGAATTAGAAACATTTGTATTTATTAGTATCAAAGAGAAAAAAGAAAACAAAAGAAGAGAATACAACATACAGTATATATAAAATGGTACCACATAAGACAAATTACACTAATATAAAAGAGCTACATATCCACCTCACACATCCAAGAAACCATTGTGTTTGACCCCACCGGGCATGAAATATGAAAAGTGAATGCCCCTGACTCTTCAAAGTCCAAGTGTAACGGAGGGGAAAAAGTATGTGCTTTAATTGGATTCCAAACTTGGATTTAAAGAAATGCTTCTGTGGATGACTGAAATTTTAGATGATCAAATTTGTGATGAGTTGATATTGGGTATCAGGTGTAAATATGAGATCTGAGGTCTTTTTGACCCCAGATCTCATATTTAAGAGGTCTTGTCATGCTTTTTTTTATTACAAGGGATGTTTACATTCCTTGTAATAGGAATAAAAGTGTAACTTTTTTTTTTAAAAGAACAGTGTAAAAATAAAAAATAAAGAGTAAAATAAATAAGAAAAAACAAAAAAAAAATTTAACGCGCCCCGTCCCGCCGAGCTCGTGTGTAGAAGCAAACGTATACGTGAGTAGTGCCCGCATATGAAAACGTTGTTCAAACCACACATGTGAGGTATCACCGCGATCGATAAAGCGAGAGCAATAATTCTAGCCCTAGACCTCCTCTGTAACTCAAAACATACAACCTGTAGAATTTTTTTAAATGTCGCATATGGAGATTTAAGGATAAAAGTTTGTTGCAATTTTGAATAGTAACATGTTGGGTATTTACTCGGTGTAACATCACCTTTCACAATATTAAAAAAAATTGGGCTAACTTTACTGTTGTCTTATTTTTTAATTCAAAAAAGTATATTTTTCCAAAAAAGTGCGCTTGTAAGACAGCTGTGCAAATGCGGTATGACAGAAAGTATTGCAACGACCACCATTTTATTCTCTAGGGTGTTATATATAATGTTTAGGGGTTCTAAGTAAGTTTCTAGCAAAAAACAAATTATTTTAACTTGTAAATAGGGATGGGCTGTCTGTTCGAGTCAAACATAAGTTCGACTCGAACATTGGCTGTTCGCCCGTTCGCCGAATAGCGAACAATTTGGGGTGTTTGCAGCAAATTCGAAAGCCGTGGAACACCCTTTAAAAGTCTATGGGAGAAATCAAAAGTGCTAATTTTAAATGCTAATATGCAAGTTATTGTCATAAAAAGTGTTTGGGGACCTGGGTCCTGCCCCAGGGGACATGTATCAATGCAAAAAAAAGTTTTAAAAAAGGCAGTTTTTTCAGGAGCAAGGTTTTAATAATGCTTAAAGTGAAACAATAAAAGTGAAATATTCCTTTAAATTTCACACCTGGGGGGTGTCTATAGTATGCCTGTAAAGTAGCGCATGTTTCCCGTGTTTATAACAGTCTGAGAGCAAAATGACATTTCTAAAGGAAAAAAAAGTCATTTAAAAGTGCTAGTACTAGTGTCAACTATTAATGAATGGGACCGACAATACACATAAGTCATTGAAAGTCATTGAAAAATAAAAAAAAATAAAAAATGCGTGGGGGTCCCCTAGAATTCCATAACCAGGCCCTTCAGGTCTGGTATGGATATTAAGGGAACTCCGCACCAAAATTTATCCGAGCACGCAACCTGGCAGGCCGCAGAAAAAGAGGGGGGCGAGAGAGCGCCCCCCCTCCTGAACTGTACCGGGCCACATGCCCTCGACATTGGGAGAGTGCTTTGGGGTAGCCCCCCCAAAGCACCTTGTCCCCATGTTGACGGGGAGAAGGGCCTCATCCCCACAACCCTTGCCCAGTATAACAATAAAAGTTAAACCAACCAGTCTGTAGTCATTTGGAAATTACTTTGATCCTTTTTAAATACAGACATCACATTGACCTTGCACCAATCTAGTGGTACCGAGCCAGTTATTAACCACTTGCCTACAGGGCACTTACACCCCCTTCCTGCCCAGGCCATTTTTCAGCTTTCAGCGCTGTCACACTTTGAATGACAATTGTGCGGTCATGCAAAACTGTACCCAAACTAAATTTTTTAAATTTTCTTCACACAAATAAAGCTTTCTTTTGGTAGTATTTAATCACTGCTGGGTTTTTTATTTTTTACAAAAAAAAAAAGACCGAAAATTGTGAGAAAAAAATTTTTTTACTTAGTTTCTGTCAGTAAATTTTGTAAATAAGTAATTTTTCTCCTTCACTGATGTGTGCTGATGAGGCGGCACTGATAGGCTGAACTGGTGGGCATTGATGAGGTGGCACATATGGGCACTGATTAGGTGGCACTGATGAGGAGGCATTAATATGCCGCACTTATGGGCACTGATAGGACACAGCTGATCACATGGTTAAAGAGCCGCCTACGTGGCTCTTTACAGAGATCGGGGCTAGGACACGGCGCGGTGCGGGCCCGCAAGAGCGGGCGTTCTGGGACACCGTCATATGACACAGTCCCAAAACGAGAGACGCACCATCCTGCTGTCATTTGACATTGGGCGGGCGACAAGTGGGCGCGCCCCCCCGGTGCCCGAGGCGGTCGGCATCGTTGCAAGAGCGATCCGTCCTGAGGGGGAGGACACTGATTCATGGCCTCTCCCTCACGATCGCTCCTGACGAATAAGAAGCTTCCTCTGCTTCTGAAACTGTAAACAGAAGCAGAGGAAGTGACGTCATCTCTCCTCGTGGAGCCTTTTCATTCCAGCTCCCGAGAAGAGAAGACATCAATGTGAGTTTGCACCAACAACACACTAACACCAGTACACATAGGTACACAAATCACCCCCCAATCTCCCCCGATCACCCCCCTGCACACCCCGTCACAGTGACACCATTAGCAGTTCTTTTTTTACTGATCACTGCATTGGTGTCATTTTGTGATTGTTATAAGTGTTAGGGCAATTAGTGGTAGGCCCCTTTAGGTCTAGGGTACCCCCCTACCCCCCCTAATAAAGGTTTAACCCCTTGATTGCCCCCAGTTAACCCTTTCACCCCTTGTCACCAGTGTCACTAATCAGTAATTTTTCTGATCGCCGTATTGGTGTCACGGGTGACGCTATTTAGCCTGTTAGTTATTTAGGTTCACCATCAGCTTTTTATAGCGTCAGGTTCCCCCATATACTACCTAATAAAGTAGCGCTAACACCCATGCACGCAGCATACACCTCCCTTAGTGGTATAGTGTCTGAACGGATCAATATCTGAACTGATCACATCTATACTAGCATCCCCAGCAGTTTAGGGTTCCCAAAAATGCAGTGTTAGCAAGATCAGCCCAGATACCTGCTAGCACCTGCGTTTTGCCCCTCCGCCCAGCCCAGCCTGGCCCACCCAAGTTCAGTATCGATCAGTCACTGTCACTTACAAAACACTAAACACAGAACTGCAGCGTTCGCAGAGTCAGGCCTGATCCCTGCGATCGCTAACAGTTTTTTTGGTAGCATTTGATACAGTTGCTGACAGCCTAGGAGCTTTTTTATCTGTGAGTCTCACTAGTGTACCAGTAAATTTAGAGCCCAAAATGGCAAATCGAAGGTATGACAGATAGTGAAGAGGAAGTCACTCATCTGTCAGATTCAGGCTCAGAATATGATCCTGTAGACCAGTGGTCATCAACCCTGTCCTCAGGACCCATTAACAGGCCAGGTTTGCAAGATAACTGAAATACATCACAGGTGAGATCATTTGCTGCTGATTGCAGTATTCTAGAGTGCATCTCCCCAAGGTAATGCATAAAACCTGGCCTGTTAGTGGGCCCTGAGGACAGGGTTAATGGCCACTGCTGTAGACGACAGCGGCTCCATGACAGATAGCTCTGATGACGGAGTTGTGGTCCCTGCCAAGGTCAGGCGTACCAGACCCCGATCTTCTTCTGCTGTTGTTAAGGTACAAGAACCGCAGGGCTATCATATGGAGCAGAGAAGTACTAGTGCCGCTTATCCTCCTGGTGAACTGGCAGCATCAGCGGCCTAGTACACCCTGGTTGTACATCCAGCCTTGCAGTATCACGTGGTGACATGGCGAGTCCCATAAATGCAGTTCAAGCTGGCGAGGTGGCAAGCACAAGTAGTGTCCCGCTACCACCAAGAAGACAAAGACAGGCCCGTCGTGTCCTTCCTGCAGAATTTGCCAATCCTAATTGGGAACCCACCACTTCTGCAGCACCCGTACTTCTCCCATTCACTGGCCAACCCAGAATTCAGGTGGAAACAGTTGATTTTACGTCACTTCATTTTTATTCACTGTTTTTCATGGAAGATCTCTATAAATCTATTGTGGACCAAAGTAATTTGTATGCTGGTCAATCTCCAGTCCTCCCTTGCCAGAGATTGGAAACCAATTACGGTTTCCGAATTTAAGACCTTTCTGGGCCTATCCCTCGACATGGGCATAGTTAAAATGAGTACGTTGTGGTCATATTGGTCCACTGACCCAATTTACCATATGCCAGTGTTCTCTGCCTCCATGTCCAGGGCATGATACGAGCAGATCTTGTGGTTCATGCACTTCAACAACAATGAACTCTGTCGTCCTCGTGGAGACCCTGGATACGATCGGCTCTACAAAATTCATCCTCTCGTAAACCACTTCAACCAACGTTGCAGCCTTCTTTACTCCCCATCAAGTTGTCTGCGTTGATGAGTCCCTGATTAAGTTTTCTGGCTGCTTGTCTTTCAAACAGTATCTTCCCAGCAAGCGTGCCAGATACGGGGTCAAGATGTACAAGCTCTGTGACAGGGCCACAGGCTATACATATAGTTTTATGGTTTACGAGGGAAGAGATAGTCACGCAGAGCCGCCGAACTGCCCAGATTCATAGGGAGTGCTGGCAAGATTGTGTGGGACTTGGTGTCACCCTTATTCGGAAAAGGGTACCATTTGTATGTAGACAATTATTGCCACTTTTTAGTCACTTGTGTGATCATCAGATTGGCGCATGTGGCACCACACTATCTAATCGCCGGGGCTTACCCCAGAGGCTTGTAGATTCCCGTCTTAGACTGGGGGAGAAAACTCGCTGTGAAGTGGAGGGATAATAAGAATGTTTTCGTTCTGTCCTCCCTTGCAGACACGACGGTCCAAATTCCTACGGCAACTGGTGTTGTGGAGAAACCCCTCTGTGTCCATAAATATAACCAAAATATGGGAGGGGTGGACCTCAACGACCAGTTGTTGGCGCCATACCTAGTTGCCCGTAAGGCCAGACGCTGGTACAAAAAAGTGTCTGTATACTTATTTCAATTGGCTTTGCTGAACGCTCATGTGCTATACAGAGCTTCAGGACAGACTGGATCCTTCCTTAAATTCCAGGAAGAGATCGTCAGAGCCCTTCTGTTTCCAGACGGTGCTCCACCTCACCTTCCCAATCCAAATGCAGTAATGGCAATGGTGGTCTTTGCATTGGTGAATGTTTTGAATGCTACCATACACTACTGGAGTTTTAGCGTAGGGTAAAGCACTGCACAGACTAGGACACACTTTCACAGGGTCTCCCAAGACGCCATCGCATTTTGAGAGACCCGAACCTGGAACCGAATCATTACAGTTACAGTTACAAATAAAAGTGTAAAAAAAAAAGTAAAAATTAAAAAAATAAATATCTTCCTAACTTTCCTTCTTCAAAAGACTTTTAAAAGCAATATAAACTTTTTATTTATGGATATTTTTTGTATTGTCTATAGAAACATCTTGTCTGCACATTCACGTCTTCAATAAACACTCCACCATAAAACACACACCCAATTAACTCTATGTTAAGAGGCCATATAATCTAACGATCAGCTGTTTAGAGTTATACAATCAGTATGGGGTCATGTGTGAGACGTACAATGTGTATATAAGTGACTTTCATTGTTGTACAAACCAGCTATGAGTAAGCGCTCTATGGGAGCGTGAAACGCGTCAGCGGTTATGCTGTATCACTTCAACAGAGCAATGTACGCATTTTATACCATGTCATTTTTTCAATAAAGAAGATTTTACCTTTATTATTCCAATCCGGAGTGCGGCAGTCCAGATTTTTCATTGCACCTATACCATTGGAATAGCAATCGCCAGCACCTGGAGCTCTCACAATTCACCCAGCGGAGGACGGGAAATTCAAACTCAGTTACCTGGAGCGGTGGTCACCAACCTGTTTATTTCAAGCATCTGGACTTTTGCTACATATTTTCTCTCCACCAGCTCGGCCATGTCCCCGCATCATTAAGGTACATATATTTTATTATTACCTTGGAATACTGGAAAACCACTCCTAGTTCAGAGTGAGAGAACATATTGGATATCCATTATGGATCGTATCAGTACGCAAGAGCCTGTTGTGGAAACAGCTTTTAGCAGAATGCTCACAGCACCATCCAATAATCCTTTAAGACAGCCATTGCAAGCACACACCTTACAATCGTCGGAAGATGATGAGATACAATTAATAAGGCTTTTTAGGAAATTGGAACAATTGATGGCTAAAGAAATAAGAGCATATAGGGACATAACTTTTCTCACAGAATATATATCAACTACACATTCCTCGAGGACTAAGTATCAAAAAGTTCCCCACCTCGGATTTATTCAATGAAAATTTCAAAAAAGAGTGGACGACACTCTAGATACTTGTTCCTTTAAACTCATGGAAATTTTGATTGCCTCAAAGAAAAAGGAAACAGAGAAATTACAGCTAGACATATCTGCAATACAGAAAGATCTCACCACCTCACAAACATCCAAAGGCTTTGCTGAACTTGATGAAAAGCTAAATAGAAAACTGGACCGAATGGAAAAAGCAGTAATTGACACCAAGAAGGGCAAAATGGCCCGAGATAAAGATGACTACCAAGGCAACAGCGTTTATACCTGGAATAGGTCATTTCATAATTCCAGCAAATTCCGTAAAAATCGAGGCAAACGAGTGAGTTTTTCCGATCATGAAGGAGAGTCGGTCGACAACACTCTAGCACGTACCGCATCCAACTCGTCACTGGACAGATCTTTAACTCCATTGGAGCCCATCAGATCTACCAAAAGCCAAGCCTCTGGAAACCCTCACAGGTCCAGACCAACAAAGAAAAAGAAGTCATCTTCAAGAAGACAAGAAGAGGCGGTAGGAAACATAGGCGCCACGAGCAACTCACGCTACACACTGCGAGAGAAAACGCCGAGGAAGTAAAACATAGCGTGATCAACTTGTCAAAGAGACCACTGAACACAGAAGAAATTGACCTCCTAGCAAAAGGTCTGAATTTTTGTCCGACCAGACACTTCAATCTTTTTGAAACGATCTTGGACATTAACATATTTGCAAGGACACTTACTCTTAGGAAACATTTTTTTGATTGCACAGTAGATGAGTTCAATGGGTCCATAGACAGCTGTGACACAGGTGAGTCCTTGTCTTCACCTATTTTATTTGTAGACAATTGTGCTTTACAAGATTTGACTGATTTGGCGTATGAGTCAGATTCTTTCCCCCTGGACCCCACGGATGTTCACATTGATATCTCTAGGGGCAGATCAGATTTTTATCCGGTGGCAGCCAGGGGCAAAGATCTTGACAGATTCCAAAAAATGGTAGAGGGAGACTTGGTACACCTAGCTCACAGTTGTAATAAAAACAAGTTTGCACAGGACAATCTGACCACCAGGGAGAGACAGGCGCTCAACCGACTCTCCATGGATGACCAGATAGTCATCAGGAACGCAGACAAGGGGGGTATGGTAGCAGTCTTAGATGCAGAAGCTTACAAAAGCGAAGCCTTACGCCAATTGACTGATGAACATACATACCAGAGACTGTCTTCCAACCCCACCACTTCTTTCAAAAACAAACTCTCTACACTCATAGATAGAGCTATACAGGTCGGTATATTTACCCCCAGGGAGAAAGAATTTCTCATTCCAGAAAACCCCATAACACCAGTGTTCTATCATTTACCAAAGATTCACAAGGGGTTAAATCCCCTTACAGGACGACCTATAGTGGCAGGTATAGGCTCTTTAAATGAACGCTTGGGGGAGTGGGTTGACTCTCATCTACAACCAATAGCCACTAGTCTCCCTGGTTACATAAAAGACACAAATGATTTGCTGAATAAACTCCAAAACATCAAATAGGAAAACAACTTCAGATGGATCAGCTGTGATGTGATGAGTTTATACTCTAACATCCCACACCACCTGGGGATTCAGGCAGTCATTTACTTTCTTAGAAAAACAGGTAAAGCTTCCCTGATACTTCAGGAGTTTATTGTGCAAGCTCTAGAGTACCTTTTAACACACAATTTTTTTATGTTCGACGGGGACTATTTTCTCCAGAAATGCGGGGCCTCCATGGGAGCCAAGTTTTCCCCCTCACTGGCCAATATTTATATGGGCTGGTGGGAGAGGTCCCGCATCTTTGGACCAGATAGTCCCCGCCGTAAAGACACTGTCTTTTTCTGTCGCTTTATAGACGACGTATTGTTCATTACATCAGATGGAGAGGCAGATTTGGACAGATGGCTTACATACTTTAATGACAATCCACTTAATTTGAAGTTCACTGGAAATCTGCAGGTCAGCTCCATAGACTTTCTGGATGTGAAACTGACAGGCTCTGGAGACACCATCCAATCCAGTTTGTATAGAAAACCTCTCAGTGGCAACACTTTACTCAGAGCTGATTCAGCACACCCTAAACACACTATCACAGGCATACCATATAGCCAGTTCTTGAGGTTAAAGCGTCTATGTAGTTCCCCTGAAGTTTTTGAAGCAGAGGCCGAACAAATGGCACATAGGTTTAAAACTCGAGGTTACAAAGATGCATCTATATTAAAAGCACTCAATACAGTAAAATCTATTCCAAGGTCCACGCTTCTAAACAAGAAACCACATAGAAAAACCCAACATAAAAAGAGAAACATCCCCTAGGACTCCAGTCTTTTCCACTTCATACAGTACAGAATTCAACATAAGAAAATCATTGTGAAACATCTTCCGGTACTGTACAATGACCCAATATACAATAACATCCTCTCCAAAGGGATCAAGGTTGTTTCTCGCAAAGCACCCACGCTGGGACGCTCACTGTCTCCCAGCCTATTTACAACCAAACGTACTAAAACAAATTGGCTTAATTTCACAGGCAATTTCAAATGTGGAATAAAAACCTGCAATTATTGCGGGTATATCAAAACCGGCCAATACATAAGATCATGCAGCAGCCAAAAAGAGTTTTTGATCCCCGCTTTTATAAACTGCAACACCAAATTTGTGGTGTATGTCATTACATGCACCAGCTGCCAGGTACAATATGTTGGACGCACAACACGACGTCTCAGGGATAGGCTACATGATCACCTGTATAATATTGAGAAAGATTTTAACAAATGTATCAAAACACTGGATTTTCACACACCACAAAAATACCTCCAGTTTAGTTATCCAAGGGATTGAGAAAATCAGGACACCAGTGAGGGGAGGAGACAGATTCCAGATTTTGTGTAAACGAGAAGTCCTTTGGATATTCTCATTAGACACTAGAATCCCACGGGGGTTAAACTTTGAGTGGGACGTTTCACATTTTTACGAATAATATTTCTGAAAGACATGTCTAGCAATATATCTATACCCCTGTCCTCTCACCTCTCCCTTTAGCCATCCATTTATCCACCAACCTCTATCAAAAAAAAAATCGCATAAGAGCTTAAATTGCAACTATCCAAGAGCTTGGCTACATATAGTCTGGCTGAAATATTCCTTCTTTTCCTCTCTTCAAAACAGAACCTTGATGAGGTTCTTGTATTTATTTCTTTACATGGATGAACGATTGGGGATATATCTATACATTCATACCAAAAGGACATTATGGGTTATATTTACTAACTTTTGGTTTGTCTGTTTAGTTAGTTATTTATTCTTCATCTCCAATCAGACCCCACTGTCCAACGGTTGCTGTAAGCAAGCTACAACACCTAATTTATAGGAATAGCCCTCACGATTTTGAATGCATAAGTCCATTTTTCACCTTCAGGGGGCCTATATACACACCATCCCATACCAGGAGTTGCAGCGAGCAAGGAGATACACCGTCCACATGTCTGTCTTGTCACTCATCCACTTGAATTGGTATTTACTTAGAAATATGTGTATTTTAAGTACCATACTCCGGATGGATGAGGGGGATGATAACACATTTAGACATAACATTTATCTTCTTTATCTCATATAGTTCTGCCCATACACATGAAGACGGCACACCAAGAGATGAGATTGCTTTAAAACAACACGCTTAGTAAACGCCCATTTTTTCGTTTAACCACAGTGAATGTTATCAGGTGGATAAGCATATACTTTCAAAGACCTATATTTTTAAAGGTTTGAACAACAGAATTATTGGTGCATGATATATTTTATTACCATTTATTTCCTGTATGCGTATCACAAGCTCGACAGGTATATGTGTAGGAGATTGCTTGGGAAACATACACTCAGACATAGACCATTTATTGATCGTGTTTTTTAGTCAAGCCACAAACACATGGTTTAGTTTCCACTTTGTTTCATTTTATATATATTCTATATATACTTTCACGATGATAGAGATAGAGATATATATATATATATATATATATATCTATATAGAGATAGATATATCTATATAGAGATAGATATCTATATATCTATATATATATATAGATATATATATATATAGATATATATATATCTATATATATATATATAGATATATATATACACACATGCCCCCTTCACGTTTTATGTTGATCTCCACTTTATTTTTCATTTTCACTTTTTATATTTATGATACACATAAATGCACATATACATGCATTTAAAAAATTTTTTTTTTTTTTTTTCTTTCCTTGTGGAGTTCAGATTACTAAAAAAGCACCCACACACCATATATGCATACACTTTGTTTGCATTTCAAATCTGGTAGAGTTCACATAAAGTCATGAAATTTGAAAGTCATGCAAACACTGTCACATATCCTCACATGTAAGACTTCATCGTTTACAAAACACAGTGGTTTTTCATAGTGTCTCCTCATAATAACCTTTACAATATTCTCATTTATATATAAAAAAAATTTTTGTAAACTGAGCAGACATATGATATCTTTCACACTATGCCGTGGCTGCTGGGCCATATGGCTCATATATACCTGCATTCATTTATATAATGGTTTACATGTTTATACGTCTAAGCGCTAGTTTTAGCACCTATCTCAGTCCCGTGGAAAGAAAGGAAACTTTATATCTTCCTAACTTTCCTTCTTCAAAAGACTTTTAAAAGCAATATAAACTTTTTATTTATGGATATTTTTTGTATTGTCTATAGAAACATCTTGTCTGCACATTCACGTCTTCAATAAACACTCCACCATAAAACACACACTCAATTAACTCTATGTTAAGAGGCCATACAATCTAACGATCAGCTGTTTAGAGTTATACAATCAGTATGGGGTCATGTGTGTGATGTACAATGTGTATATAAGTGACTTTCATTGTTGTACAAACCAGCTATGAGTAAGCGCTCTATGGGAAATTCAAACCCAGTTACCTGGAGCGGTGGTCACCAACCTGTTTAAAAAAATAAATAAATAAAAAACAAAACAAAATAGTTGTCCTTTTATTGTTCTCTCTCTCTCTATTCTCTCTACAGTTCTGCTCTTTTATACTGTATTCTCTTCTGCAATATTTTATTGTTATTATGTTTTATCATGTTTGCGTTTCAGGTATGTAATTTTTTTATACTTTACTGTTTACTGTGTTTATTGTTAACCATTTTTTTGTTTTCAGTAATGTTACTTTGTTTTATTGTTAACCATCATTTGCTTAGCAGGTACGCCATTCAGTTGCAGCTCGGATTTATTTATCTTGACAGCAACAGCGTTTGCTCCCACGATACATAAAGCCATGACTCCAGCGCTGTAGGAGGTGATTTCACCACCACAGTTAAAAAAAAGAGCATATATGCCGAAGCATGGGGGCAGCAGGGGTGGAGGAGTGATTTGCTCCTAACTTTTGGGGCGAATGCCCCCATGCTTTGGCATATATATATTTTTGGTACAGATTGCGTTAAAAAATGGTTTTATTTTTTACTATTTTTTTTTTGTATCACCGCAAATGTCAGATCGAGGTCTCCTCTGTAAATCTAAAGTGGTAACCTGTAAAGGCTTTTAAAGGCTTTTAAAAATGTATGTAGTTTGTCGCCGCTGCACGTTTGCGCACAATTTTAAAGCATGGCGTGCTTGGTATCCATGTACTCAGCCTAAGATCATATTTTTTATTTCATCAAACATTTGGGCAATATAGTGTGTTTTATTGCATTAAAATTTTTAAAAAAGTTTTTTTTTTTTTTTAAATGCGTTTGAAAAATCGCTGCGCAAATACTGTGTGAAAAAAAAAAATTAAACACCCACCATTTTAATCTGTAGGGCCTTTGCTTTTAAAAAAAATATATAATGTTTGGGGGTTCAAAGTAATTTTCTTGCAAAAAAAAAAAAAAAAAATTTTCATGTAAACAAAACGTGTCAGAAAGGGCTTTGTCTTCAAGTGGTTAGAAGAGTGGGTGATGTGTGACATAAGCTTCTAAATGTTGTGCATAAAATGCCAGGACAGTTCAAACTCCCCCCAAATGACCCCATTTTGGAAAGTAGACACCCCAAGCTATTTGCTGAGAGGCATGTTGAATCCATGGAATATTTTATATTTTGACACAAGTTGCAGGAAAAAGACAATTTTTTATTTTTTGCACAAAGTTGTCACTAAGTGATATATTGCTCAAACATGCCATGGGCATATGTGAAATTACACCCCAAATACATTCTGTTGCTTCTCCTGAGTACGGGGATACCACATGTGTGAGACTTTTTGGGAGCCTAGCTGCGCACGGGAACCCGAAAACCAAGCGCTGCCTTCAGGCTTTCTAAGGGTGTAAATTTTTTATTTTATTCTTCACTGCCTATCACAGTTTCGGAGGCCATGGAATGCCCAGATGGCACAACCCCCCCCAAATGACCTAATTTTGGAAAGTAGACACCCCAAGCTATTTGCTGAGAGGTATGGTGAGTATTTTGCAAAGCTCGCTTTTTATCACAAAGTTTTGAAAATTGAAAAAGAAAAAAAAATACATTTTTCTTTTCTTTCTTCATTTTCAAAAACAAATGAGAGCTGCAAAATACTCACCATACCACTCAGCAAATGGCTTGGGGTGTCTACTTTCCAAAATGGGGTCATTTGGGGGGGTTTTGTGCCATCTTGGCATTTTATGGCCTTCAAAACTGTGATAGGTAGTGAGGAGTGAAATCAAATATTTACGCCCTTAGAAATCCTGAAGGTGCAATTCCACATATAACTATAGCATGTGTGAGCAATATATCATTTAGTGACAACTTTTTGTAAAAAAAAAAAAAACAAAAAAAAAACAAATTATTTTTGTCACTATTCAATTACTTGGGACAAAAAAATTAAATATTCAATGGGCTCAACATGCCTCTCAGCAATTTCCTTGGGATGTCTACTTTCCAAAATGGGGTCATTTGGGGGGGGGGGGGTTGTACTGCCCTGCCATTTTAGCACCACAAGAAATGAGAGGCAATCAAACTAAAAGATGTGTAAATTCCAGAAAATGTACCCTAGTTTGTAGACGCTATAACTTTTGCGCAAACCAATAAATATACGCTTGTTGACTTTTTTTACCAAAGACATGTGGCTGAATACATTTTGGCCTAAATGTATGACTAAACTTGAGTTTATTGGATTTTTGTTATAACATATAATTCTTTTCCGTTTATATCGCAAAAAATGAAAATCGCAGAGGCAATCAAATACCATCAAACTAAAGCTCTATTTGTGGGAAGAAAAGGACGTAAATTTTGTTTGGGTACAACATTGCATGACCACGCAATTACCAGTTAAAGCAGCGCAGTGCCAAATTGTAAAAAGTCCTCTGGTCTTTAGGCAGCCAAATGGTCCGGGGCTTAAGTGGTTAAAACAAGCCTCTTGATAACTGCTCAAACAAAAGAACAAACAGGGGGCTGGATTCAGTGAAATTGTCATTAGAAGCACTCCACAAGTGGCAGCACTCCACAAAACAGGAACTCCTATTAGAAACAGATACAGAACTTTGCTCTCTCCTCTTATCATCCTTCTTGTCAGCACACCAATGATTAGCTTTGCTACTCCTACTTACTACTACTTCCTCTTACACTCCCTCCCCACTGAACAGAGACTGCAAATAGCTGATACCAGGCATCCAGATTAATACTGAAAGACAGAAAACTGTGGGGAAAACGGATGTGCAACCCTACTGATCATATTGAAGGAGAAATATAGTGCAGATCTATCTGGTATCTGCTTATCTGAGTCCATTTAAGCAGTCAAAATGCCTAAATCCTGATGAAGGGGGAAGGTGTTTGCCCCCCAAAATGTGTGGGCTCTTTCTGCTATGAATCAATTGTATAAAAAAACAAAAACTAGAACTCTTGGGCATTCGTTTGGTACTCTCAGTAGACTGCATGCTTTGGTAATTGCTAGCCCCATGATAGCAGCCAAACAGATCTATGACCTGGAAGCTCCTCAACATTAACAGGCAGAAGCAATCAATAGAGTAGCTAAGGGCAGGAACCCAACAAATATTTAGAGAACTATTTTTCCTGCCTATCCTATAATTATTTTCTGAACATTTTGCTGGAAGATAAAAAAAAAAAAGTCCTCACCTTCTCTTGCCTTCTTTACGAACCTGCTGTGAGCTAAAGCATTTTTTATCTACTATCCATTACTAAAATGATCCTCTGCAAACCAATTTGTTTATTTAGCATTTACTTTTATTCATGCAGTTTCTCTATGTCTCTCTATGACCCATTGTGTTATTTAGCTATGTTTATATATGTATGCATGTTCCCGATATGTCTATTTAGCCCCTTGGGTATCATCACTTAACAAAATATATGGGCAATACCAGTAGGTGGTAAGCTGACCACACATGATGGAGCACCCCAGTCACAGAGAATGGTGTCAGGGGCAAGGGCCAGTCATTGCTTATTGGCCTACTTTTGGCTGTTATGCACTTCCATTACATCTACTTTATATTTAGTATATACAGTTAAAGCATAGATATAATGAGTTTTGATGTTTGGCAAATAATACTTTTTTCCTCATTCCCAGTTCTTTATGTATTTCTTTCAGACTTTTTCATTAGCCCATTTCATTAACTCATTTCTGATCATTATTTTATAACTGTTTTTTAAATAATTGTCTTGATACATAGGCTGTATCCTGTAAAATACAATAACCTAATTGTGTTAAAACTCAATTTAAGGGTTAATCTGAAAGAAATGTTATCCCCAAAATGCTAAATCTCTGGCTGTCATGGTTTCAGAACATTAAGGTAAGTTTCAGTTGAGTCAAGGACACGAAACAAGTACTTTGATGATTAGAAGTGGTGACTTTACTTGTCCATTCAGGGTCAGTAATTCAAAGTATTAAAAAAAACAGGGATGTCAAAATAAGTAGCATTTTTAGGTCAGCAATACATAACTCTCTCAACCAAAGCTTTCCATATTGTAATATTTTCATAATTTTCTTACTAAGAATGTAATATTTATCTTTATTTCATTTCTCTCACTTTACTTGTTATATAAAATAATATAAATAAATGTATCATGTATCAATTAGTAGCTAGTGCTTCTAGCAAGCATATTTATATGTATTTTGAACAAACAATTCAGAGAATTGATGGTACTCTAGATTGGGTGTAATATAAGCTAAAATTGCTCAGGATATAGTCACCAATATTCTGATAGCTTTCAATGCCAGTTTTAAAGACACGGCTATTCTGCAGATTTTGCCTATATAGAAACTGCCAGGCACATCTCAATGTGGTGGATTTACTAAAGGCAAATTGACTGTGCACTTTGCAAGTGCAGTTGCACTCATTTTCACCAGAGCCTAGCAAATGTAGTAAAGCTCTGCTATTTACATCATCCAATCATGGGCGTCCACAGAACTTTTGTCAGGGGAGGGCATCAGTGTAAGGTCACCCATGCTCTGATGCTTTTTGACAATGTCATTATCACATTATCACAGTCAGAGACTGCAGACGTAGTACAGGAGATGGTCAGAGACTGCAGACATACTACAGGAGATGGTCAGAGACTGCGGACATAATACAGGAGATGATCAGAGACTGCAGACATGGTACAGGAGACGGTCAGAAACTGTGGACATGGTACAGGAGATGGTCAGAGACTGCGGACATGGTACAGGTGACAGTCAGAGACCATATACATGGCACAAGAGACTAAAGAAAACTGCATATATGGCACAAGAGACTGTCAGATACTGCGAACATGGCACAAGAGACAATCAGAGACTGCATACATGGCCCAAGAGACTGTCAGTGACTGCATACATGGCTCAAGAGAATGTAAGAGACTGTGGACATGGCACAAGAGATGATCAGAGACTGCACACATGGCCCAAGAGACTGTCAGAAACTGCATACATGGCTCAAGAGACTGTAAGAGACTGCATACATGTGGGGGTGACAGAGCGAGCCAGAGGGGGGTGACAGAGAGAAGGGGTGACAGGCAGAGAAGGCGGTGACAGAGAGAGACAGAGGGGGTGACAGAGAGGGGGGGTGACAGAGAGAGACAAAAAGGGGGTGACAGAAAGAGAGAGGGGATGACAGGGGTGTTGGGGGGTGAGAGAGGGGGTAAGAGAGAGAGACCCCTAGCCCTGTCTGCAGTCCCTCTAGTGCTCCTATGTCCCAGTGGTGTGTGTGATGCTCAGTACGGTATCTTGCATACAAGTAGGATGTCCATGATGGCCAGCAGCTGGCAAGACCCATTTTCATTGTGGGTGAGGACAGGAGGTGCTCTGTTCCTTCCATCGGATCTATGATGTGATATGGAGCGGTCCCTGGCTGCTTGCATTTCCTGCCCGTACTTGTTCTCTGAACCCCAGGTCAGTCTGTCCTCCAGGGAGCGGTGGTGAGGAGGTTTAAGGAGTCCAGGGGTTCCAGGCACTGGGAGGCACCAGGGACACTGTGCCCTCTATTCCTGGTGTCTTGCTCCTCTCCTTTCCCAAGGCCTCCATCTCCTGGACTGCTCGCACTATGTAGACCGGGTGATGTCACCCTGCCTACCCCTTGAGGCCTTCGCTGTCCCGCTCCTCACACCAGCTGCCACCGGCCTTGCTAAACTGTGTACAGGTGCAAGCAGGCCCGGCTGCTGGCGCTAGGATAAAGACTGAGTGGGGAATACATCACACATCTGATTCCGGGGGGGCACTCTGTCTCTCTCTGTCACCCCCCTCTCTGCCTGTCACCCCCTCTCTCTCTCTGTCACCCCCCTTTCTCCACCTCTCAAAAGGTTGCTTAGCCCTGATCTAAACAAATGCAAGCAAAAATGCTGTTGCCTTTAGTAAATTAACCCTAGTAATTAGGAGAAATTACTTGCTATTTCTGAACCTATACTTGCTCCATATGAATGTTATGATAGACATAATTTTGTACAAATTCAGACCATGCCACACGGTCAAAGGTGTTTGGTTATTTATTAGTAAGTGCCATTAAGTCAATGTTGGCTTCTGGCAACTAGGTGGATAGTGTTTTTCCAGAATGGGTCAACAAGTTCGGTAAATCACATTTAGTAGGGCAACTCCACTACAACAGTTTTTGCCTGGCACAGTGGAGTTATGCAGGACAGTGGCACAGTTGATCCTATTCTGGAATTGGGATGATGAAGCACTGGACTCCAAGTTTGATGGAAGTCCAGACCAAAGCAAATGATTGTTATAGTGTATCAGCTATCTACTGTCAGCTAGCACTCCAGTGGAGTTCCTGGAAGAATCATCTTAAATGGACTGAAGGAATAAGAGCACCAAACATAGGAATGGTCCAGATGATTTTTTGTCACAAAAACTCAAAAATCAATCCCTACAGCTTGGTGGTTTTGCCTTTACATCATATCTAATTGATACTACGATATTTCAGGAATGTTTGTGTTGAAGTGGTATCACAGTTTTTATCACAGTTTTTAAGGTCAAGCATTTTATTGAATTTACCCCAAAAAGTCTCCCATGGCAATTTCAGTCATAGCTGCCATATTTTTGATACATCAAATAATATCATTCACGGGTATGAATACATGGGGAACTCTTTAAAACGTAACAGATATAAGCCATCAAAATAAAGGCGTACAGAACAAAATACAATACACAAAAACACATAAAAATCAGATTCTGCCACATGGGACATAGTAGTTTTGAAACTGCATTTATATGCAGTATTAATATACAATAGCACAAGCCGAGAGTATATTTTACTAGTATATATACATATTTGTTTAGCTTGGAAAACTATTATGATTATTAATAGATGAACTGTTTTCACCCAATGCCAGGGTATGTAGGCAAGTCAAAAGGTCTTTTCAATAATGCATACTTACAGGTATTATATGTGTCCATAAAGAAAGGTCAAAGTTCAGGGAAGGTGACAGTTTCGTGTTTTGTAATGTTGACACTGTCTGAATAAATAATGTGTTAGAGTGCCTGGCTTTCAATAAAATGATACCCTTCTTGAATCATATTCCTGTTCCGGTTAATCCTCTCTCTTTATTAAACATTATCTCTGCCATCTGCTCAGGGTGAGCACTCCACATTTTATAGAAGAAATTGGTACTGATTGACTATATGAGAAACATGACCAGGGTTGGCTTGCTCATAGTATGCATTACCCAAAGGACAAAGCGGATAACCAATCCATTAATTAAATTAGACACTGTGTACATCACACAGCAAAACTCATGAGCCCTTAAAGGCTCGGGAAAAAATATTCTGTGTTCAGCATTAAAAATACTAAGAGAACATTGACATTTTAAAGTGTACACTATGAAACCTACAGAGGACTACAAAAGAAAATTCATAATCTCTGGGCTCATATGTGTGCTTTAATTTTTGTCATAGCAATTAATATTTTAAAGTTCAAATCAAGGACACCCATTGTTATAGTAAATCCTTAAAGGGGAATTAATATTTATGGACACTATGATACATTCATTTTGTATTATCATTTATAATAATGATAAAATGATACGTTAAAAAGGCCTGCAAGATTTGTAGTTTTTTTATAAGATGTGATGCGCAATTTTATAATCTTCAGTAATTCGTACATGCTCCCACTACACTCTTCTACAGGGTTAAACATGTTTTTTGTAGAAAAATTTTCAGGAATTTATATATTTTTTGGTCTCTGGGACTGGGCATTTAGAAAACTGACAAAAAAGTAAAATAAGTAAAAAACAAAAAGGTGAATTCCTTGAGCTACTTGGGTATATGCAGCACAAACAACAGCTAGAAGACATGAAAGGCAATGTCAAAGGTTGTTTATGGGGGAAAAGGGATGTTGAGCATCTAAAAAGAGCCAAAGCTAAGCTTAAAGTGTCTATATGACATCAATGAAAAATGACCTTTCCAAGCTCTACTATCACATACCTGGTGCTGGAGGTCTTATGGAGAGAGAGGGCTTCCCTTGCGGCTAAGTTCCAGACACCCTGAGGGTGAAAACGGGAGAGGTCAGGTTCAAAGTAGCAGAGGTCGTCTGCTGGACTGTATGCAGGAGGTTCCAGAGTACAGCTGGTGTGCTGGCGTAGAATCAGCAGATAGGTGGTGCCCGTGAGGTGTTGCAGGATTCGGATAATGCTGTGACTGGAGTGTCGTCAGAAGGAAGACTAGGTCGTGAGCCGGGTTGTTATCAAAGCAGACGTGGTCAGGTGGATAGCCGAGGTCGAACACAGGAAGCAAACAGGTGACAGGTCAAGGACAAGCCGGATCAGTAACAGGAGACACAGGAACAGGAATATCATGGAGATAACACACTGGAAGAGCCGAAAGATCAACCAGCAAATGCAGACACTAGCAGACTTCCTTATATAGGCCCATTTGACCTGCTGGTAGAGATGCTGGGTCCTAAAGTCCTTCTCTTGCCAGTGATGCTGGGTCCTAAAGTCCTTCTCCTGCTGTTGGTTCCCTGACAGTGCCCCTCCTTGACAGGCAGCCTCCGGATGGTTTAGGGGATATTAACTTTGCATCCAGACACTGATGTCAGCAGTGCATGCGCTGTGAAGGCCCGGCTGAAGGTCCAGCAGGCGCTGCCAGACCTCACCGGGCAGAGGTCTGGCATTTGCCACGTAAATGTGTGGGAGTGACGTAATCGTGGCTGCGGCCACTCACAGCATCGGAGCCGCAAACCAGGAAGAAATGCTGAGGAACATGTCAGCTTTCTTGGCGCGGACTAGGATCAGATGCCGAGGCCTCATTCTAAGATGAGTATTTCATAATGAGGTAATATGCGCTGCATACTAGCTCATTATGCCTTTGCCCTACAGGATTTTTTTTTTTTCAGTGCGAGTATACAACCACTTTAAGAATGCTTATCCAAGTCCATTGATTACGGAGTTATTTGACCGCCTCAAGGGAGTAACGGTTCTCACGAAGCTTGATTTGAGGGGCATACGATCTTGTGAGGATTAAGGAGGGTGACAAATGGAAAACTGCGTTTAATACCAGAACAGGCCATTATGAGTACCTCTTTATGCCATTTGGCCTTTGCAACGCTCCGGCAGTTTTCCAGGAATTTATCAACTATGTCCTCCGAGATTTGCTGCAGCTATGTGTGGTGGTTTATCTTGACGATATCCTCATATTTTTCATGTCCCTAGAGAGCCACCATACAGATGTCTGTCGTGTGCTTCAGAAGCTGAGGGAAAACAATCTCTATTGTAAATTGGAGAAGAGTTCCATCGTGAACAGGTTAAATTCCTGGGTTATGTAATTTCCACTGCTGGTTTTTCAATAGAGAAACTTTCAGCAGTCCTACAGTGGCCCCCGACCCGTGGGTATACGTCCTCTGTAACGTTTTCTTGGCTTTGCCAATTATTATCGGAAGTTTATTCATAACTTCTCATCCCTTGTCAAACCCCTGACTGATATGACCAGAAAGGACGGTAACCCACAGAGTTGGTCTTCGGACTCCGTTTAGGCCTTTGAGAGTCTCAAGGCTGCCTTTGTTTCTGCTCCTGTTTTGGCATATCCTGATCCTATGTTACCCTTTATCCTTGAGGTTGATGCTTCTGAGACTAGAGTTGTGTCCTTCTGTCTCAACGTCCTACCTCTGAAAGCGCTATGCATTCTTGTGGCTACTTTTCCAAGAAATTGTCACCTGCAAAATGTAATTAAGAGATTGGGGACAGAGTTTTTAGCGACCATTTTAGCCCTTAACCAGTTCCGGACCAGCCACCGCAGTTTTACTGTGGCAGGTTGGCTCCCCTGGGCGAGGCGTTGTAGCAGTACGTCAGGCGTGCGCACCCATGGCGATCGGATTCGCTTCAGAACCAATCAGTCTCCAATTCAAGTCAATGATCTCCAAGTCAATGATTTCTGGCCTGGACCTGGTGATCAGTTCTGGCGAATGGGAGACTGTCCCCTGCCTGTAAGTGTAAACACAGGCAAGGGAAGTGATGTCATCTCCCTCTCTGGAATTCTTTTCCATTCCAGAGAGAGGACATCTGAACATGAATTGCACCAACACTACACTGACACAGTACACATAGGCACACTTTCCACCCCCCGATCACCCTCTCCCCCCCACAGTTAACTCATTCACTCCCTGTCACAGTGTTATCAAGTGCAGCTTTCAAATTGTTCTTTGATCACTGTACTGGTGTCATTTGTGACACTAATCAGCATTAGGGTACTTAGTAGTAGGCCCAGATAGGTCTAGGGACCCCCCCTAATAAAGGTTTAACCCCTTGATCACCCCCAGTTAACCCTTTCACCACCTGTCACCAGTGTCACTAATATAGTGTACAGATCTCCTTTCTGATTGCTGTATTTAGTGTCACGGGTGATGCTAGTTAGCCAGTTACTGTCATTGTCAGGTTTTTATAGCGTCAGGGTACCGGCTATATATTGCTGAATAAAAGTTTAACCCCGTGTTCGCCTCCCTTAGTAGTATAATGTCTGAACGGATCAATATCTATAGCGTTCCCAGTAGTTTAGGGTTCCCAAAAATGCGGCGTTAGTGGGATCAGCCCAGATACCTGCTAGCACCTGCGTTTAGCCCCTCTGCCCAGCCCAGCCCCCCCAAGTGCAGTATTTTTTTTTTTTGCCACATCAGCAAACTCTTTGAGAGACTTAATTCAACTTTTATAGTTCATCCATGTCCCTTCTCGTTTTCACATCATTGTAGCTTTTATCAATGCTTTTTCAAAATATCTTTTAAGACTGTATAAAAAATACAAAAGTTACAAACCCCGTTGATACCCAAGAAATAGCTTTACTTCCCCACCCACATCCCCATCCCCTACCCTCCCCCCCACCCAACCTCTGTGTATTTAATATACCATTCCCCGTTAGAGATTTAAATTCTAAGTTCTTCTGCATAGCTCCATGTTTTTTGAATTCCTTCCAGCACTCCCACTTGTCATTCCAGCACTCCCACTTGGCTCATATGTTCCATATTATGTGTTTCTTCAACTGCATTAATCCATTCCCACATGAGAGGGCTATCTACCATTTGCCATTTCTTAGGGATAAGTCTTTTTGCCGCATTTAACAGGTGTGGCACCAAGGATTCTTTATATTGTTTTACATCACCCTCTATTCCATGCAATAGAACTGTCCACGGATCTTCCGCTATTTCTATTTAAGTAATTTCTTTAATAAAGAATAAAATCTTTTTCCTGTAGCTTTTGATTGTGGGACAGCTCCACCAAAGGTGAGCCATTGTACCAACCTCCTTGCATCCCCGCCAACATTCCGCTGATTTACCCCTTTGTATTTGCTGATTTTATCGGGGGTAGCATAACAGCCAGTTAAACATTTATAATTCATCTCGGCTGGCTGATATCAGCTGCCGAACTGTGGGTTAATTTCAAAATTTTCCCTATAGTGTTTGTATCTTTCTGTGACCCCAATTCCCTTTCCCATTTGTGATAAATGGGGGGGACCTCCACCTCATCCACCGTCAGCAACAATCTTAAAAGTGACACTTTTTATGTTGTCTGCTAAACACAGCCTTTCCAATGCGGTCAGGTCCTCTCCTGATCTTATTGGCTGAGGTAAGTTCCTGACAAAGTGGTCCAACTGGAGGTACCTCCACTCACTAATCACCCATGCTTCTTTGTTCTGTTTTAAATCTTGAAGTGATACTATTTTCCCTTTTTTTATAATATCTCTTAATTGTGTCCTATCATTTTTGATCCAATTTCCCCCAATGCTCTTTTTACCAGGTGCAAAATAATCATTTTCCTTTAGTGCTATTAATGGTGAGTTATAAGTCCTAATAAACTGTTTATATGTCATGTCCCAAACTCTTAAAACAACCCGTGTCAATATGAGCGTATTGTCATCTAATATTCTAAAGTGCGGGGGATTCCATATTATACTTCCCAATTGTGCCTTACAAAAAATGTTTTCAATGTTTACCCATCTTTTCTCATTATTATCCCTTACCCACTCTATCGCTCTTGATAATATTATCGCTTTATAATATTTTTGGATGTCGGGGACTGCCAATCCTCCTCTTTTTTTTTTTCTGCTTTAATATTAAGAGGGAGACTCTCGGCTTCTTATTTTTCCATATGGTGTTCATTATTATCAATTTCAACTTTCTAATATAGAACTGTGGGAGTGCCACTGGTAACATCTGGAACTTATAAAGGATTTTTGGGAGGAGAAACATCTTTATGGAATTAATGCGACATAACCAGGACAATGGTCTATTCAGAATTCTTTTACTTTCAGTTTTGCTTTCATCTAATAGGGGGATGTAATTTATTTTATAAATCCTCCCCATTGAATTAGCTAATTTTATTCCCAAGTACTTTATTTCTTTCTTCCAAGCAAACTGAAATTCCTTTATCAACTTACCCTCTATTTTGCTTAGGTTTATGTTTAAGATTTCAGACTTCGCTAAGTTTATTTTAAAGTTTGATATCTCACCATACTGTTTTAAAGTTTTTAATAAGTTGGGCATTGTAATCCTGGGATTGGTTATATAAAATAACACATCATCCGCGAATGCTGCGAGCTTGTGTTCTTCATTTCCTACTTTAAATCCACTAATATCCGGATTATTTCGGATCGTTGCGAGTAATGGTTCTAAAGACAAAACAAATAGCAGGGGGGACAAGGGACAGTCCTGTCTCGTCCCATTTTTCATTTTGAAGGAGGCTGAAGGAGATCAGTTGACTTTTATAGATGCTATAGGATGGTGACAGAGTGTTTTAATCCACCGAATCATTCCTTGGACCCACACCCATGGTTTCTAATGTCTGTATCATGAGCCCCCAGTCTACCCTGTCAAATGCCTTTTCGGCATCTATTGACAGGAGTAGACCTGGGGGCCCCTTTTCTTTTATCTTCTGAAGTAAAAGTAGGGTTCTCACCCCATTATCCCTCCCTTCTTGGGGTGAATCCTACCTGGTACGGATGTACCAGTATGTTCATCAGCCCTTTCATACGTCTCCCCAATATTTTAGCATACAATTTGGTGTCTGTGTTCAGCAATGATATAGTCCTGTACCTAGAGCACAAGGTACCATCCTTCCCCTCCTTCGGAATAACTGTAATTGTAGCAGACAAGGCCTCCCTACTCAGCTCAAAGTCAGCTCCCAGGCCATCCATATATTGGCATAACTTTGGTGTTAATATATCTTTATATTTTTTTATAGTAATATGTTGTAAACCCATCTGGGCCAGGGCTTTTCCCTTGAGGTGAATCTGCTACCTCTGTTTATCTCTTCCTCGGTTATAGGGTTCTCTAGTAACTTTTTAGTACTATCTGTGATCTTCGGTAACCTGGCGTTTTTTAAGAATTCCGTTATCTTTCTTCTTTTTTCCCCAGTCTGACCCCCCGTCTGGTCAACAGAATATAGTTCCTTATAATAGTTTTTAAATGTTTCCCCTATTTCTTTCGTTGTATAGTCCATTTCTCCCCTCTTAGTTTGGATTTTTTCAATGAAATTTATAGATTTTTTCTTTCGGAGCATTCTTGCTAGATGTTTACTTGCTTTATTCCCTCACTGATATCTTTCTTTAGCTATTCTATAAAATGGTTTTTTTTGTTTCCTGTTCTGTAAGATCTTTTAATTCGTCCCTTTTAATTACTAATTTTTGGTACGTCACGCGATCTAGACCTTTGTATTTTTTGTATTCTTGTTCTACTTTGAAAATTTCTTCAATAAGATTTTTCATTTTTTCTGTTGTCTTTTTTTCCTTGTTCGCGTTTCTATCAAGATCCCCCTAATATAGGCCTTGTGAGCCTCCCATAAGGAAGACCCGAAGATCTCTTTTGAATCATTTGTTGAAAAATAGTGTTCTGTCTTTGAACCTACCTCATCTTGGAGGAGTTCTTCATTTAGTCTCCAGGAAAAGGGCTGTCTCTGATTCCTGGAGACTAGCACCTTCATTCTTACTGGAGCATGGACCAAAAAGTAGTTATTTCTATTCTAGATTCGACCATCCTTTCTAAACATCTGGGGTCTACCAATATATAGTCTAGCCTGAAGTACGTCCCGAGCACAGGGGAGTAAAACGTAAAATCTTGAGTTTTGGAATTCATAATCCTCCAAATATCCACTAGTTGACCCTCATGTAATTTCTGTCATATCTTTTTTAATTGTACGTCATTCGTCCTCTGTGCCCTGGACGTACTATCCACGCCTGGTTCCAAATGAAAATTTAAGTCTCCCATCAAAATTAAACCCCCACTCTCCAGGATACCAATCAAATATTTTGTCGGCATAAATGTTTGCCAGTGTACATTCCATTTCCTCTAGTATACCTTTCAAGAAGAGGAATATTCCATCTGGGTCAAGTATACTGTCCTGTAGTTTAAACTGGACTTCCTTCGCAAACCCTATTGCAACCCCCCTTGCTCTCTTCATGATTGTATCCCCATAATACCAAGTCGGAAAGTCACTGGACCATAGTTTAATATTTGATTCGTGGGAAAGATGGGTCTCTTGCAGGAAGACCACTCCAGTGCCATACCACTTTAGTTCTTTTAGTATCTTGTGTCTTTTAGTGGGTGTGTTTAATCCCCTTACATTATCTGTCATGAAGTTTAATGTCTCTTGGTTGCCTATGCATAACTCGCACCACTAATCTATAACAGGTTTTTTCCACCATTTTATGAATTCTACACAGGGTATCCTCCCCCTCTCCCTTGCGGTTCATGCATTTTAATGACAATGAATTCTGTCATCCTCGGGGTGACCCGGATTTGATCGGCTCTACAAAATTGTAAACCACTTCAACCAACAGTTTGCAGCCTTGTTTACTCCAGATCAAGTTGTCTGCGTTGATGAGTCCCTGATTAAGTTTTCTGGCCGCTTGTCTTTCAAACAGTATCTTCCCAGCAAGCATGCCAGATATGGGGTCAAGATGTATAAGCTCTGTGACAGGGCAACAGGCTATACATATAGTTTTATGGTTTACGTGGAGCTGGAGAACTGCCCAGACTACATAGGGAGCGCTGATAAGATTGTGTAGGGCTTGGTGTCACCCTTATTCGGAAAGGGGTAACCCTTGTACGTGGACTATTATTACACAGGCGTGTCACTTTTTAGTCACCTAATCACCTTTTTGATTGAGGAATTGCCGTATTTGCACCGTGCGATCTAATCGCCAGGGCTTCCCCAATGGCTTGTAGAGTCCCGACTTATACGGGGGAGAGAGCCTGCTTGAGATGTAATAATTTGCTCGCAGTGAAGTGGAGGCATAATCAGAATGTTTTCGTTCTGTCCTCCCTTCACGCAGATATGACAGTAGAAATTCAAATTATCCACGAATACAACCTTAACATGGGAGGGGTGGACCTCAACGACCAGTTGTTGGAAACTGTATCTAATTGCCCATAAGGCCAGACACTGGTACAAAAAAGCATTTGTACATTTATTCAAATTGGCTCTGCTGAACGCTTATGTGCTATACAATGCTTCAGGACGAACTGGATCCTTCCTAAAATTCCAGGAAGAGATCATCACAGCCCTTTTGTTTCCAGACGGCGCTGTGCCCCACCTTCTCAATGCAAATGCAATGAGCCGGCTGCACGAGAGGCATTTTCCATATGTCCTCCCTGGTACCCCTGCCCAAAGAAAAATGCAGACTTAGGCGTGACACCCGCTTTTATTATCCCTCTTGTTCTGACCAACCTGGTCTCTGCATCGGTGACTGTTTTCAAAGCTACCACACACTAGTGGAGTATTAGCGTAGGGTACAGCACTACACAGTCCTAGGGTACACTTACACAGAGTCTCGAAAGATGAGATGGCTATCACATTTTGAGAGACCCTAAGCTGGAACGTTTACAGTTGCAGTTTACAGTTTATATAAAAGGGCCAAAAAAAGCCAAAAAGAGTTTTCTCTCTCTTATGTTCGCTCTCTATTGTCCGTTCTATTGTTCGCTCTCTATTGTTCTATATCTATTGTTACTGTATTTTAGAACTGTAAAGTTTTATTTTTACTGTGTTTTATTGTATTTGCTTTGCAGGTTTGGTATGTCTAATGCCCTGTACACACACACGATCGGACATTGATCGGACATTCCGACAACAAAATCCATCGGATTTTTTCAGACGGATGTTGGCTCAAACTTGTCTTGCATATACACGGTCGCACAAAGTTGTCGGAATTTCCGAACGGCAAAAACGCGGTAAAGTACACCTTGTACAACAAGACTATCAAAGGGCAGTTCAATACCAAGCGCGCCACCCTTTTGGCTCCTTTTGCTAATCTCGTGTTAGTAAAAGTTTGGTGAGAGACGATTCGCTTTTTCAGACTCGTGGTTTTCAGATCGTTTTTCTGCTGTTCAGTTTGTGCTTGTGGGTTTGTATCTGGTCTTCAGTGCATGCAGTGAGTTCCCATTGGTTTATTCAGTGTGTTCTTGTCCGTTCGTTACTGATTTTCAGGTCGCTCTTCACAGGCCTTGCTGTTCTTCAGTGCATTCTGTTACTTCGTTCTGACCAGCCGACCATTTTGAAGTCATGTTGCATGTACGTACTCATCGTAGAGTTTGTGCTGTGCGGGAGCTTGGTGTTGGGGTTCTTACTTTGACACAAGCCCAGTCCATGAACAGGGTGGGGAGGAGTTCATGGACCAAGAATTGGTTGCTCCAGCATGACCAATTCTGTCACATGCCTTTGCTCCGTGAGATCCGTGAGAATAATCCTGATGATTTCAGGAACTTTCTCAGGATGAAGTACCCCGTTTTTCACCGTTTGTTGGCTTTGCGGACCCCTTATATCAGCAGGCAGGATATTATCTCCCCCACTGCGCTGAAAGAGAAGGGGCAACAATAGACTAGAAAGAATGTCAGGGGTGGGCGGAGTTTCACGCATGCCCAGTGTATATAAAGCGTAACACGTGTGCGTCGTACGTACGATCTGTGAGCGGAGGAAGGAGTATCAGAAGCGCTGATCGTGATAATGAAGGTACAAGTTTAACTTGGGTCTATACTGCTTATAGATTGAGGCCTATGTTGGGACAAGATTAGGAGAGTTTAGCCTGACATTAGGGTTTGTCTTGTGTTTTGTCTTGCAGAGAAAATGGATGGCTTCAATGATCACAACTTCCTCCCCCTGTTCATAGACAAATATAGGGAGCTGCCCTGTCTGTGGCAGGTCAAGCACCCGCATTATAATCATAAACAAAAGAGGCAGGCAGTGCTGGAGCAACTGCTGGAGTTGGTGAAGCCGGTGGTCCCCACGGCAACCAACCCCTATTTAAAAGTCAAAATTGGTGCCCTGAGGAGCACTTATCTTAGGGAGCGCAAGAAGGTGCAAGATTACCGGAGATCAGGAGCTGCAGCAGATGACGTTTATGTACCCAGGCTGTGGTACTATGAGAGACTGCGATTTCTGTCAGATCGGACTGAAGTCAGGGAATCCGTCTCAACCTTTCCTTCCACCCTATCTTCCACCCCAGCTGAGGCTTCCGATGTCCAAACTGGGACTTCCAGTCAGGAAGAAATGGAGGAGCCCAGCTGGAGTCAGGTATAGCATTGTTCTACAGATTTCTTGGCAAAACAAATTATGTTTCCTAGATGTTATTATTGATCACTAATTGCTGATTTAATAAAGGCTTTTACATATCAATAAACAGTAGTGGGCAAAAATAATTGGGACAAGAATGAAAAATGCTGGGCTCAGAATGATAGTCTTTTCTATTTATTAACATTCAATTTGCAAGAGTCATGAGATGAAAATTGTGTGTGATTGATGAAGAAAAAACTAAAACTATGTCCCTTTTTCATACACAGGAAGACCTCAGCCAGGAGGAGGTTGTGGAATGTGGCACACAGGAGGAGGCTGTGGAATGCGACAGCCAGGAGGAGGCAGGGGTTAGTGGCAGCCAGGAGGAGGCAGGGGTTAGTGGCAGCCAGGAGGTGGCAGGGCCCAGTAGGAGCCTCACACAATCACAGGTTCCTCCCCTCTGCCTTCCAAACAAAAGACCCAGGAAGGGGAGTAACGTGGAGGAGTCAGTGCTCAGGCTGATTCAGGAGGCTTCTGCGTCCCTCAGAGCCACCCCCACTCGTGAAGAGGCCTTTGCCTCCATGGCTGCCACCAAACTGCAGGACATGCAGGAGGGGCAATGCCTCATGTGTGAGGAAATCATTTATAAAACATTAAATAAGGGGTTGAGGGCCCAAATCACACCCAATACCCACCTGTGTGAGTTG